>NC_092580.1:32865000-33165000 GCF_037975245.1 Apostichopus japonicus
AAATAGCGTTACTCCAGTTTACTGTCTATAGCTACTCGCACAACAGGTACAAGCACCAAATGTACTGCAATCATAACACTAGGCTACTATTCAGGTATATTATAGTTGACCGGTACAATAATAATGATCATAATAATATAAGTTTAACTATTGAAAAACAAAAACACATTGCAAATCATATTTCTTTCAGTAGGTGCCCGAAAAAAATCTCAGCATATTGCCCGATTTTTTTCAAAAATATTTGGTAGGGGCTACAGCCCCCCCCCCCCACCCCCGCCTCCTACGCCTATGGCTATCATGTATGAAATGTTGTATTAATAAATTAAAACAAATGTAAACAACATGAACCAGTGCTGTACAGAAGGGGGGAAATAGTAGCCATTGGCTCCTAAATGAAAACAAGTTAGGCGCCAGCTTTTACAACTGGTCTGATAACCATTATCAGCATTGAAACTCAAAATTAAATGATGTGATAAGTAGACCGTAAGGAAATATTTCGTTATAGCGTAATCTGATTTAAACAGTTGCAGTACATATCAAGCAAGTGTACTTAGAATGTTCACCAAAGCTGGATGTTTATGCTGTTCTGGTAGAAATAGCCTAAGCTAAGTGTATAAAGTGCACTGAATTATTTTACTATACCGTAGGCAAAAACCGGCTATACTCCGATTCTGATTTGCTGATCTATGGGGGCTCGGAAATAGCAGTTTCCATCCCCTAAACTATTCATCTGACCCTCAAGCCAAATCTATTCGCATTTGAAATCAGACGATCGAGATGATTTTCTGTATTATTTACAGATTAATAGACGCAATTTAAAAACAAAAGATATTAATTATAATGTCATCCCAAAGCTACCGCAGTAAGTAAATTTCCCAACATTTCGGCCCATACAGCCGGTGCACAGTTCTCGGTTAACTGGTTTCAATACCGTGAAAGATTTTCCCTTCATATATTGGTCTATCTCCGAGGATATGGAAACAAAGCAAAAAAACATTGAACTTAATAACTCCATGAACAAACCGAAATTGTAATGAAACCAGGCACTTAGTGTACTATACTTTGAAGTGACATTTGCAGAGCCACCGACACCGGGGTGGGTGGGGGCATGGCCCCCAATAAATTTCAAAGCAATGCTTTTCAAATATAATTTTTTTAACATGTAAAGTTGGTGAACTTTAACAACTTTTGTTTTCGCCTCAGGCTTATTCTGCATTTCTGAAGATAGAGCCTCTCAAGTTTAGATGCAATGGCGAATGCATGGAACAAACCCTCCGATCCAGGAGTGAGAAGAGGAATATCTGGCTCAGTGGGGTTGTTGGATCTTGGCCGTCATAGGTGTATCATCTTCCTGGAAGACCGTTTCGGCGATGATATCGGTGGCGGAATATTTGATACTGAGAAATTAGAAGCTCGGCTTGAGGGCGTCTCCGGCTTGGACATATTCATCGGAGAGTCCTGTCAACTAATTACGACAATAATTCCGCTAACTGCAGAGAGAGCTCGAGAGTTAAGTTGGCCAAATGGACGGTGGGAAGTGGTTGGAGTTCGTCCAAGAGGCAAAAAAGCGACTCCACTAAATATACCAGGCACGTTCAAGACCTCTGGTCAGAAACTGAGATCATATGCTCCCTCTATGGCCTACTGCAAGCAAGCGCTTTCTCTCTCCCCAGGGGTGCTCTCAGGACCACCAAAGGAGCTGATTGCCAATGTTCTACACTTTTTTCGTAAACTGGTGGGGCATTGGGGGCACTTCCCAATACAAGAGTTCTACCACGTGATTCGAAGTCGTGAAGAATATTCCGATGCCGTCGCCTACTTTCGATCTAAAGACGACATACTTCAATTCCTTCGCGCCTACCCTCAGTATTTCTCAGTGACGCGAACTGGCAGCCATGTTTATTTTCCGTATCGCTTTCCGGAAGATGAGTTAAACGCTTTCCTGACGAAACAGCGAAAGTTCGCAACAAGTGATAGAACTCCCGAAATTTTGGTGATCGAAGATGTAGAGTCATGCAAACGTGAGGTAGCAAGACTCCAACGGAGAGGCGGAGAAGGAAGGCAGCTGATTCTCGCAATTGACTGCGAGGGAGTCAATCTTGGTAAGTGGAAACCTCTAAGGGGGGGGGGGGGGTGGGGCATGGCGAGACGCACCGCGACACTTGTTGAAAAATTTCGGTTGTACGAGATGAGATGTTCCGGTTACAGGCATTATGACAGTTGTGATCCCGTTAGGCAGGCAATGTGACACTAAAGGAAGAGTTGCAGTACCAAACGAAGTGTCACTTGTAAAGATATTTTCCATGGCATGCGGTACGATCCCTTATATGTCACACACATTGCATATGCAAGTAACCGCAATAAACTGAGAGTACTATCAAAGTTGTAATACTGAACGAGACATACCATCGTCATGATCATGTCGTCACAGTCTGCTTGTATGGGGCTGAGGGGCTGAGGGGGGGGGGGTGAGGGGGCTGAGGGAGTTGAGGAACCATCTGCCATCGGTTCATAGATCAATTACGTTGTGTCGTTTTACCAATGGCGCCTATAGTTTCGAGTTTCGACCAACAGTTCTTCTCCAACGAACATTTAGTGTGTTCACTGTACATACATGATGATGAAACATGTAGAATTTGTAATGTTGTTTTTACATTTACATCAAAGGCAAGGAAGGTCCCTTGACACTGCTTCAGATTGGAACGGAAGAGGGCGAGGTCTTTGTGTTTGATGTACTTGCAACGCCTGGCCCGAAAGATATGTTCATTGGTGGAGGTTTAAAGGCGCTCCTAGAAAATCCGAATATCCGAAAGGTATGGAAAACAAAAATCATACACGTGTACGGTATGATATTTATAATGACAATCAGATATGGTAAACTTGTCCTAAAGAACTTCAGAAAAGTTTGTGGACTGCAATGAAAACTGAATAATTTTTGCAGACATGATGCGTTAACGCGTCTAGATCATTCAACACATTTCACTAAACTGTTAATGGTAACATGATTCACTTGAGGTAGTTAAGCAAATCCCTTAAATAACATTTAGATCACATGAAGTGATTCCGATTTTAAAATAACAAATCTCCTCTCCTGGTATCATAAAGCTGTAAAATAAAAAGAGAAAGGTGACTAAGCATATCATCTAAGTAGTGACGTGCACAGGATTTCCTCTTTTGTTCAGGTCATACATGACTGTCGGTCCGATCAGTGCGCCCTCTATTTCCAATTTGACGTCACTTTGACCAATGTCTTCGATACCTCGGTAAGTTTAAAACCTTTAACCTTTGCACAAGTCACGAGATTCTTTGATTAACATTGTAAACAGAGAGCAATGTTGACGAGATATAACAATACAACCAATTTGAATAAATGTCATAAATAAATGAGATAATCAATGACAATATCTTTGGCATAAACAAGGTCCCGGATCTTGACTAGATACAAACAACACAACCGAAGTAAATAAGTGCCATCATAATCAGTGACAATACAAGTGGCATAAACTAGGTCCTGATCTGGGCGACCGAGGAAGACTTCTCAATCAAATGTGAACCTGTTTAGCTAAGGCTATAGCTACTGTATTGAATTGACTTATTGAATTGCTTTAACAAGAGAAATAACACATAAAAGTGAAGATCATGTGTAGTACGGGATCTTCACTGCTCAACGTGCACTGTGTAGATAGCTCATGATGATCATGCGCAGTATGCGGTGATACCTTGCTTGTTTTAACTCCGTCATGATCACTTAGTTAGAAACTCAGAACTGGGGTTGAGGGTCTACCAAGTTGTGTTTTGGGTTTTTTGGGCTAATGTTCTATCTTTGGCAACTTTCTTCTTTTTCTTTTTTTTTACAAAAAGCAATTTTCTGTTTTGTTTCAATGTTAAACAGGCCGCTTACACCACCATTTGGGATCAGTGTAACATCTTTTCGGGACCTTTTAGACCAAAGCTGGCTTCGCTTCTTGAGATATTCCGATTGACAGCGGAACAAAAGACCGATGCATTTGCCGAGTTGGTGCACGATAAACAGTTGTTTGGACAGCGCCCTCTCACTGAGGAAATGATCAAGTATGCCTCTGATGACGTGTTTTGCTTGCTTCCTGTGATCTACGAGTCTTTGGACAAGTAAGTGAAATGACCTTTGACCTTGATCAAGACGATGAACGACATTGCAGCAGATTATGAAGACTTTATTTTTCACATGTATGTTTCACTTACCATGAACTTTAACTCACTCTTTTACTCGTGTATATATAGGTCGACTCGAAAACCGGGCGAAAGTAAATGCAAAGAACTGAAGCCCAGTATTACATAACTTAACATGGCTATGCGATGATGACGCTTTGTTTGATTTTCTTTAGTTCTTGATAGACTGTTAACGTGAGCAAGTCTTATAGTTAATGTAAAAGTTATAATATTTAGGAATAAAAAAAAGTGGGAAAATTATATTATTTTTACTTCTTCATCTTAGGCTAATTTCACCACTGTGGCGTCCTCATTTCGAGCAGAAGGTCGAACAATATCTCGAAGAAAGCAGAATCCGAGACCCTAATGCGATGTACGAAGAAAACCAGAGTTAAAGGCAAAAGAAGAATAAAACAAAACCAGCTTTAAGTTATTAGTTTATTTCCTCTAATCTTGAATTTGCCAAAAATGTTCTAGGTTCCCAAGTGTATGTTGATTCGAACCGCTAAAATTATTTCCAGAAATTGAATATTGGTGAAATCAGACATGTATAGTAACACTGAGACAAAATGAGAGTTTGGTGGTAATGGAGAGATATATTAGTTTCACTTGAGTGACCGTTTATGTGGTATCCTTGCAGTATCTTAGTTGAGGGAGGCGTGATCGGGATTTGAGGGGGAGGGGTGAGGGGGGTCAATGACACTGAGGAGAGCATTGCTAGAATGGGTGTGTAGGCGGCGTGATGGATACGTGTGGGGGGGGGGGGGGGTAGAATGGAAGTACGGGTGGCTTTTGCTATGTAAGCATTTTATCTTTTTTTTTTTTCTTCATGTTACTCGAGTTTCAAGTTTTTGTAGTAAACCTAGAATGAAGACTGAGGTTGATGGTAACCTATAAAGGTTATGACGTTTCGATCTTATACGAATATTCTTTAGAGAAAGACAAGTTACTTGAAAAATACAGAATAGAATAGAAATATAATTAGACAGGAAAATGGAGAGTGAGATGAAGGGATAAGGTGATGATGAATAGGCTGCTGGAAATAACATTGCGGATGAGTATGAGAAGGAAAGAGTTATCAATGGAGGTTATAACGCGAGAATAGATAGAATTGGGTGGAAAGGAGGTGGGGGGGGGGAGAAGAAAATGACTGAGAAGATGCAAAGTGGACTGAATAGAATGTGATGACCATTATGCATTTACTTTTCACTTTTATTGAATTGAATGCTAACTTGCACCTCCAATACGTGCAAGTAAGCCAAATATTTAAGCCTGGTATAAGAATATCGACTTGTGAACATAATACTAAAGAAAAAAAGGAATAAGCAACCTTTAGATAAACGCATGATTAAATAACAATTAAAGGAAGCATTTTGGGGGGGGGGGGGGTTATGGCGGGATTGATTAAGTCCTTCGGTTTCGGACAATACTACGATACGAATGTTACCAATCGTTTTCATTTTTGTACCTTTTGCTCGGTCTATTGAGGCCAAGTCACGACGGCATGTTTGTTCATTATTCACGGCATGTATGTCCTTTATTCACGGCATGTATGTTCATTATTCACGGCATGTATGTCCAATATTCATTGCATTTATGTTTATTTCTACAAAAAAGATACATTTTGATGAAATTCAAGTACTGAGAACTATGACAGCTTAGCCAACATTCCAGATGTATCAGGTTTCAAGGATAAATCAAAAAGATGATAAAAACCACAGAAGTACAGATTTTGAAGAACATTTGCCCAGATAACAGCACAGACCTCCTACTGCAGTCAGGCGCGTAGCCAGGGGGAGGGGGAAAAGTAATTTCAAGCTTAGATGCAACTTACAAGGCCTGGGAAGTGCCATTTCCAGCGATCTGGGAGGCATTTTCAGCGCCAATAGCGCCAACTATAGTGGCGCTACGCTTAGATAGTTTTCAATGCAGAATCTACGGCTCTGATAGTTTGCCTACAGGTTCGCCCCTCCCTTTGCAAACTCCTGGCTACGCGCCTGACTGCAGTGATGCAACTTCCTGGAGTAGTTGATGTTTTAGCCAGTCAAAATAGTATCTCGAGTTAACGGTAAGATATTGATATGTGGTTTTCAACTAGCAGTGTCGAATACTTTTTTTTACAATATACATTTCACATTCTTTGTAAACAGAAATTCCTTTTAATTATTGGCCAGGATTTTGAACTTTTAGATCAACTTACACAATGGATCTATGTCATTTTTTTTTATGTAGCAGATAAATGCTAGTGTGGCTTGCTATGGTATATGTAACTTCAAGTAGCATAAATTAGACCTGGTAACATATCGCTTCGATTGTTTCTCGATTTTCTTAAGAACCTTTTATTGTTGTTTGTTGATTATCGAGCAGATAGTTCATTTAATCCTGACAAATAAATACTAAAGATGTAAAATAATATGATCTTCAGTTTATGTAACGAACACTTGAAATATAACGCTAGTGAAATCACGGGTTAAGTCAGCAGCCTTAGGATTGGAACTTGTGATCGTGGTCTTAGTGTAGATGGAGCAGGCTCATGTATGTGGAGAGGGGGGGGGGGCTAGGAGGGGGAACCCACCAGAAAATAAAATTAAGAATTAGTAGTCAATAGTGCCATCTGAGGCATCTTGTTCAATAAATTTGGTCTACAATTAGTTTTTAATGCAACTTGATTTTCAAATATACCCTGCAGCTTACAAGAGAAATTCTCCGAAACAAAGCATGTTTAAAGCCAGACCTATCCCCCACCTGCCCCCTCCCTTCCCCACGCTTACCCTCCTCATAGCCATCTTGATAACAGTCCTATTTCGGGCAAATCAAATAATGGACAGGAACATATTTGACCCACTACCGTGCATTGTGTGAAGTGAATGAAGCCACAAATAAAGAGAAAGTCCAATTCATTGTCTAACTCAAAATCTATATGTAAGTTATGCTGCAAGTAAACAGTACATCAAAAGCAAGACTCCAAACAAGGCCATGTTTAAATGAAAAAAAGCTACAGTACACAACCCCTGTTGATAATGACACCTTTCTCCAAAGTTGTCGGTCCACCCATGTCTAATCCCCAAACGACGAGAGACATCCGTGTGTGTACAAGACATGCTACAGATGCAAGTTTGTGAGTCAGTACCCATTCCCTCCACTCCCCTCTCCTCCCCCTCCTCATTCCCACCGACAAAAAAAGAACAAACACATTTCGTTTTGATAGACACAGCGCTACGATAAAATGCAAACTATTTTAACGTGATCAATAAATACATCGTTCATCAACTAGTCCCTTTATCCTCTGTCTTGTGGGCATCTCGCCCTTTCCTCCTTCCCTTCCTAGATTCCTTTCCTGTTTTCCCTTCCCCCTCCCCTTATCAGTGTTGTCTCTTTTCTTGCTCTCATCTCCTTGTTTGTCCCCATCGTCCTTCTTCTTATCGTCTGAGTTTTGATCCAGGTTTTCCGTCTTCTTGGTATCTGCAGGTCCTTTCTCTCCTTCTGTTTCGTCTAATATCAGTTTGCTGATTCCTTCGTTGGCCTGAATGATCTGTTCCGTGATGTCATCCTTATCTTCCACCGTGTTCTTATCTTTGGAAGACTGTAAAAAATAAAAATCAATAAATCAATAAATAAATAAATAAATAAAAATACAATAAAATCATTACTAGGAAATAGCTTGTCATAGTGTGGAGCCTAAATCCATGCACAGGAACCAGTTGATGATATGTTTTATAATGACCATATCTGCTGATACCTGTGTTCTACAACATGCTATAACTACAATGTAACAAACTTGTCTTTGTAACTCAATTCTTAGCGTATATTAAAGTTAGGGGGGCCTGACGTTTTGACCCTAGCAGGACCTTCTTCAGAGGCTAACTGAAGATTAGCCTCTAAAGAAGGTCTTGAAGTTGATTGGTTCGGATAAATACTAATAACTTTATATACCATTTCCAAAAACCGAGGAATTGATCAATTCTGTCCTTTCTATCTAAACCCCAAAAATACATTCAAGTGCTAAAATTGAACCATAAATATATCATTTATAATCCACTCATTGAGATTTTGTCATCAGATCCAATACATTTACACTCATGTCACTAGTGCACCATACCACATGAAGGCTATGACTTATGGATTGCTTCTTACTATAGTGCATTCTGCTAGTAATTCACCTAGTCAACTGAAGACAACTACATCATTAAGAAAGAGTGTTATGCACAAAATTAGGCCTGAACCTTGTATATCATTTTAGATATTTTTAACTTTACGAGTATTAGCATTTCTACATGAACTAAAACATGTGGTTTCAAACTAATGCTAAATTAAGCATTTTAACATATTAAACATGTCAACACACTAATGCTACACACTGACAATGCATATTGTTTGGAAGCATTTTAACACATTAAACATGTCAAGACACTAATGCTACACACTAAAAATACATATTGTTCTCAAGCATTTCAGTGAGACATATTGCCTTTTTTAAAACAACCAGTTGCTTATCGAAGGAAAATGCTGTTACCTTATTCAAGAAAGTCGTAAGATCTCGTTTCATGGCGTATGCATCCTCCCCATCAGCGTAGTACTTTGGTTCGATCTCACTGACCCTAGATTAAGAAGATGAAGAATAAATGGGAATGCGGAGAATAGTTGGGAAGAAAACAAGCAAATACATGAACAAAAACAACTCTAATAAACGGTGGCAGTATTTAGTTACTCTCAATTCTTATCCTTCCAAGTCGATATTAGACAGAATCCTCAACCAGCTCCTGCATATGTCCTTAAAGCAGCATTTTGCGTTTGGTCGCCGTTTTCTACTTTTTTGACATGTCCATCGAGTTTTTTTACATATATCAATCACAAAACAGCGAACTAAGATATTAGCCAAGTTTTCCCTGCCAACAACGTTAATTGGCGACTAATTAAGGATTTTTGCAAATAATGAGAAAAGTGTCCACGACAATTTCTACATTTAATATTAATCGCATACAGTTCCCCAAACCCACTAGTTTGAATTCAACCAATCAGAGATGCAGGTTTAGTTATGAGCCGTTGCTAAAAATAGATTCAAGACTTTGCGTTGGTACAACCAGGGAGTTGTTATGGAACTCCCTGGTACAACTGCCATATAGACTGTACACAAATCAAGAATGGTGTTGTATTACGTATTGGTCAATGACGTTCGTAGTGTTTAAATATTCATATTATGGGCGAGGTTTATTTTACTTTTATGCCACCATTTGAAGTAAGATTTAAATAGGTAAGATAGTTATGTATGTCGTTAAGGCATAGTGGAGTCAGTGAGGTTGAGAAAAATCATAGAAAAGGACGCAAAAATGCTGCTTTAATAGATGAGACACAAGTACTGGGGATGAAATAGAGAACAGAATTAAAGATGCACTGATTAATTTCTTGATCCGCCTGTTAGTCTAGGGCAATTGAAAATATTTAGTTCTAGTTGGACTGAGATATCTTCCTATGGTTTGATCCTCATACTTGACTATTGTTTCACACACGTACATGTAAAGCAGTGTGAGGGTCTCCCTAGAGTGGTTGTCTGACTGTTGGATGACCAAAACTCACATAATTCTTCTTCAATGACTGTACAATGGGGATTAATATCTGCTTTACTTAATAAGGGCAAAGTTTTAAGGACTTTTGCTGGTTCTCCCTTCGAAACAACCAGGCCTCATTTTTTGGTATCCACACAGAAATTTTTTTGGCTGGGTGAAAAAGTGACCAACAGGATTGTGACCAATATTTACACTATACAAGAGATGTGTAGGTTTGGTAAATAGAACACCAGCTTTGAGGGTGATACCAATTAATCATTTGACCTATTTGGAGGTATTTAGTTACAATACAGTCTGAATTTGGATGTTAATAAATAATCCTGAATCAGACAACCACCACAAGCTGATTTTGGTTGCCCGGCTAGAAATTTGGTCGTCTCGGACCATTAAAGATTTGCCCTGCTTATATGCGTTATCTGTACTGTTTACAGATGTCTGCATCAAAGCAACTAGGTCACATGGAAGTGTTCATGAACATGCAACCACGCCAGGTGAAATTGACTAGTTCAAGGCTCCACATGTTCAGTTTGGTCAAACAGAGAAAAGTGCTTTATAAAGCACAAATTTAGGTGCTTAAAACAACAAGTTTGACTTGAAACTTCAAAAATAGGCTTCAAAAGATCTCTTCTTCAATAGTTAAAACAAAACTTGTATGTACACTACTAGTGATCAACGCAGAGTACCAATATGAACTGCTGTAAAAGACTGCAGCGTTTCAAGTTTCCCGAACCCAAACAGGGCCCTCTATTTATTTTGGGTGGTGTGGCTGGAGAGCACATCTACGTACAGCCAGATGTCTCTTATACAGACTGAGATATCGAATCAAAAGTCAGGCATATCTTTTGAGTTTTGCAGTTTTCACAGAAAAGGCACCGCTTGTCTGCAGAGATATGCTCTCTTCTTTGATATTGATTCAGCCCTTGCTACAGCTTTCCTTTTTGACATGTCCCCTTACCAGTGACCACATTTTCCACACACTTTTAAACGCAGAATACATTAAAGGCATTGAAGACTTGCCCCCAAACCGAGTGCCGCGCTTTGAAAAAGTTAACTTTCTGTTGCTTGCAAGTGAAGTTTTGTTCTTGTCACTTGTTCTTGTCACTTGTTCTTGTCACTTGTTCTTGTCACTTGTTCTTGTCACAAAATGCAGACAGTAATGAAACGTGATACCTGAGATGTCCATCGCTGCTATGCACACTGTGTTGTGGGTATTGACCGTAGCTGTATGTATTGACTGTACAATAGTGTCTAATTACTTACGGTAGCAAGCTGTGTGTATTTTCTGGGATCGACGGTGGTGTCTAACACTTCCGTTACACCTCACTCGAAACTAGGTCAGATTACCAGCATTAGACGTTTCTTTTTGCTCAAGTCTTCACACCCTTTAAAAGGGTCATCTTATGTTGAGTTTCTTCCTTGTAACTAATTTGTGCAATAATCTTCCACAATTTCAACACGGTTCCCTTTCTTTGTATTCTTGACATACTTTCATCACCATCAAAGCAAAATATATAATATAACAACAGAAGTTATACTCACTCAAATTTGAGGGTGTTCTGATAGAGATGGAGGGCTGCACGATTACTGGAGAAAAAAGAAGAAAAAGGCACAATGTGGGGTGAATTAGAGATCATAAAAACACATTAAAAATTCATTCTGTATTAACAAATATTCACATTTATTTTACTATTAAATTATTGACACAGGCGGCAGATGTTGACAGATTTTTTTTTGATGATAAAGCTTATAAATTTCTTGATTGGGTAGAATCTGTTTTTGTACTATCCAATGTTAACACTAATTATATACTCATTACGATGAAAATCATATTTTAAGGTATGAGACATGATTTGAGGAACTATTTAACTTTATCAAAAGTTAATTTTAAGCATAGTCAGTACTGCCACAAAATATGCTAGAAAAGTCACAAGAATGGTCACTCATGTTCAAACTTTAAGAGGTTTGACTGCTATCCATAACAACCTTTTCAAAACAGCTAAAATATGTCATTTAATACTCCTCAACATCTATGAATTTATTAGAAACATTTGAGCAAATTTGAGCAAAATATGCTGTCAATTTGGAAACTTCGGTCCTGACCCTATTTAGTGTTTACCAGTTCAGGGGTCTGTATACTGATAATTGTAGGCATTTATCAATCTATTCCGCTGCCATATTGAAATGAAATGTAACTTTACAATTCATCCAAAGGTATTCAACAAACAAGTATAAAACGTTTTAAATCATATAGAATAGTGTGTTGTCTACCAATCCGTGGAGTTGAAATTGCAATATATAAACCACCTCCCCAGTGTAGATGCATGCATACAGTGCCGTGCCTCTTGCGTACATGTAGAGACACATATTGGGCATTGAAGCACTCCACCATGGCACGTGATGCCTGGTCCATTAACTTCTGGGCCAAACCTAGCCTCCGATGGGATCGTTTCACAGCCAGCGATGTAATGTGGTCATGTGGTTTCTCGTCTGGATCTTCCTCCCTGTTAAAACAGCACAAGGAAGAAACACAATTTTGCAATTTTTTTTCAGGAATTTTGAGCAGTAATTTATTCATCATCTCAAATCTGGAAAAAATCCTGTTTTACGAATGATTTCATGATAAGATGTACAATCCTCCCCCCCCCCCCCCCCCAAACATCGAATAATAAACATCCAATAATGGTCACTGATGTTCCCAGTTCAAAAAGCACTTTCATGTAGGTATAATGACACTTTCTTTTGTCTGAGCAGACGCTTTGCAATATTTGGAAATATTTTGAACGACCAGCAAATTTGGTCACATGATTGTATGCCTGCTTGTTATTGTGGACATCATGGGCCAACATTAATACATTTTGAACTTTCATAAATTTTTCCCCAGGCAGTACAGATACATAGCCTACGGTCAACAGGTTCAATGGTACTTGGGGTTCCTAGCAAGACACGTCAGGGTTGTGCTACCATCATGTGCAGTCCAAAGAATCAGAAGTGAGTTTCCAGCCAATGGTCATTACACTGGATTCAATGATATTTGACAGAAAAGTCATAATAAAGACCAATGGAGGCAGCAGAACTCTTGAATGTTTAGACTTTGTTTCTTCAGCAGCAGTTGGTTTGTTTTACAGTCTTTCTTCAGAAACTCAGCAGTACACCCTGTTAATGGTCTTCGATTGTTTTAATGCGTGTGATGCTGTGTTTCACGTTGCCTGTCAGTGTTGTACGTGTCGTCGTGCGTGGGTAACATTTTTGCATGTGAGTTACTTCGTGCAGTGTTTCTTGGTTTAAATAACCCTTTATTCTATTTGCTTCTGGATTATTCTAATTAATTTGTCACAACAACGATTGATAGTGATGGACATGCAACTGCTTTGTAGGCTTAAAGCAAAAAATTTCATGTAAGTTGTGTTCTTTAAACCTCTTTTGGTGTCACAAATTACATTAGTGTAATTTAAGAATGATAATGTTTATGGAAAGTACAATTTTACTTTTATGTCATATAATACAATGATTGTTGTTAATGTTAGTTTAGTCACAGGCTTGGTCAGATTGTCCAGAATGACTGTCTAGAACTGATATTGAATAAATTTTGTTCAATGATTTAAGACTTGAACTACGTTGTGTGAATTCTTGGCTCTGTGACCTTAAAATAAACCGCTTTGAGATTTAATTAAACACCCTTTGGAATAAAATCTTTTTGCCTACCTATATTGACCCATCCCCATTACCCCCACTCCCTCCACAACATAAGGAATGGTTTTCCTGGAATAGGAATAAGAAATTATTTCTATAACTAACTGATCCAGCATATTCCAGAAATAAATTGGGGCACTGAGATTTGTTCACAAGAAGATGTAACCCATCACTTTTGAAGCTAACCTCATAGCTTATAAGTATACAATAGAGCAATGAAGGGGGTGTTAATTTAGATGATACAGTAAAATCTCTTCGTCTATTGCGACTTCAGTGTAGTAACGCTAATACTAGTACTACTAGTGCTCGGCGCGCTACCTCCTAAGGATCGCCACTTGCCCCATTGGCGGTTTCCTGTTCCCCGATCTGGTCTTCAGAGTAGTTTTTTTGTGTGGATTACTTGACAGAAGAATGACTCTTTTATGTCGAACCGTTAAAGTCCGTTTGTTTTATTTTATAACAAAAAGGAGGGATCGTAGTATGCTCCCGTGAAGTGTTCGCTTCATACGGAGCTGCATACTGGCTAGGCCCAGTGAAATCGGCGCTGGTGTTGTGCACTAACTTGGTCATAATCGCCGTGTTTTATTCGTCCTTCAGCCATGGATGAAGGCTAATTGCATGGGTTACGATATTTATGCAGCCCCCAACAACACAACGGACCGGCATTTCTCTCGGATAGTTTAAAACAGTTGTAAAATAAACTTGAAATTTCTAACGATATAGCGTAATACAGTGGTTGTTTGTTCTCTCAGTGTAAATGTGCGTGTATATGGAACGGTATGATCGTCGCGCATCCGGTACATGCCTGGGCTTGGCACTTGTGTTCCTAACATGACGTCATCATTGTCTTGTTGTGAAATCGCATTCTCAGATATCTATTTTCGGATGCGAATATTAAAACGTTAATTATTAATTAGTCCTTGAGGTTTTCAAGGTGATGAGGATAGTTTTGAACATAGATTTTCTCATAGATTCAGAGGAAGTTACTCTCGATTAGTTGGATTTTTCGTGTCATGGCCTCTTTAACGTAATCATAATTATATAGGTGAAACGATAGGGCGGATATCATGACACTATAGTTGGCAAACACTTTAGCACGCCTGTGTCCTTCACGTGAGCGACCTCCAGAATCCCCCCCCCCCCCTTACCCACCCCACCCTTACTCTAGCGTTCATGCAGTCCAACCAAAACAGCTAGAAGGGAACCAATGTGATGGAAACTTTTCACATTAACGAATCACATAATTTGATGAATTTTTATGCATGTCGTCGCTAAGATTTTTGAGCAGGTCAACGTAATATTTTGAAGGAAAATAAAATTGAAAGTGTGAACAAAAGTTGTTGAAAAACATCTCCAGACACACAATGAAGAAAGTTTACCAAAGTTTATGTCTCAAATATTTTTTTCCTGTATTAGTTTTAGTGATGGATGCAACCTGCCTTGTCCTTGATATTGTATTTCACGATCGCGACAGGATACAATTCTAACAAGAAATCAGAAGATACTGGTAGTATTCATTCGAGACTGACATAGTTATCTTTGCTATAGAAAACTAGTTAGTAAACAAGACCATTAAGATATTTAATGTTATATCTGTATACTTGCATTAACACAGAACACATGCGTATAACCAAGATTGACTAACAAGGTAAGACAAATATTTTCTTCTTATATTTGAAAAAAAAAAACAAAACATACACGGTGATTTAAATTTGTCTTTTATCAACAAACATTTTGTTCGAGACATATTTATTACCCAAATGATCAAACTTAATATCATAGTATTGTTATGCTTCAACGGATATTAAGTTTAATAACTTCTTTAAATTGGAAAACTTAAATGCATAACGAAATTTCTAGCTTACCAGGATTGACTGGCCGATCGCCATGTGGGTCTGCAAGGAGGGGCGGGAGAAGAAACATATCTCAAAATGATAGGTAGCTTCCGGGACTTCTGAGGCGTTTCAAAAACATCCCAGTGAAATTGAATTCCTCTTTATGAAATGTGCTTTCGTTCATTAACATCACTATCCGAGAACATTAAATATCTGCAAAGTGAAATGTCTCAGATGACTCGAAGCCCCTAGCCTCCCAGGCCACCAGAGCTTAGAATATATATTCCGGAGAAATTCGATTCCTCTCTCTGACATTTATTTTCGTGCTTTAAACTCGCTACGAGAGACCAACAGTAATGGTGTAAAAATCTCTTCCGATTGTAAAATTCACAACAAAATACAATTCTATAGCTATACTTATAAGCGATCCAAATATCTATTCAGTGAAAATAAAAATAAAAATGTGAATTCCTAAGGCGCCGACCTACTTGAGTGAAGTTACGGTCCATGGAACGCCCTTACGAAGGCACTTTGTCTTTTACCCACTGTGAAGTGTTTGAAGTCCCAACTTACAACTCATCTTTTTATAATTCACTTTCATAACTTTTGTTTGCTTTGACTTACTTCATTCCTTTTATTACTCTGTAGGTATCTCATGTTTGTACTTGTTTTACTATATAGTCCCACGTAAAGTGTTTTGAAATATTATTTTATGTAAAGCGCTATATATAAGTATACATCGTCGTCATGATCATATATCCCGGTAGTCTATTATTTTACAATTTGTGCATTAATCTTCTTCTTTTCTTTGAGGTGGGGCTTTACTTAGGAGGGGAGAGTTGTTACATTAATTAAAATAAAACTTGTCTCGTGATTTTAAATTCAGAGTCGGTTGTTTCCATTCCTCCATGCAGACACAGGATGAAGTTCTCTCTGGTCATGGTGCTGTGCCTGTGCGCAAGCGCACTGCCCCAACAGAGGAAGAGAAGGGATAGGAACAGTTACTGACAGAATTTTACTCTATTATGTGAAGAACTTTGACAAATGAAACTTAAAAATTGTTGGATATGAAAGTATTATGTCATTTAAATTTTGAAAATGTCTATAGAACTAACGGCGACGGGGTATCTCGTAATGTTAACTAAAGTCTTACAAAAATCTAGCACACAGCAAACAGAAGATTGCCAGACTAAGGAACACATTCGTATGTGTTTGTCTTTAACCTGTATCTCTTATACGTTGGTTATAGACATGTACGATCATTGTTGCTATGCTTGACCGATCTCTAGTGCAATAGATCAGCTCCAGTGGCGTAGCCAGGATTTTTTCAGTGGGGGGGGGGGCGCTGGGGGGCTTGAACATTTCCTGGGGGGGCTTGACCATTTTCTTGTTACTATCTAAGCGGAGCGCCACCATTGGTTGGCGCGCAGCGTACCAAAAATATTTAGCTAAAAAGGCCTCCTAGATCGTTGGAAATGACACTTCCCAGGCCTTCTAAGCTGCTCTAAAGTTTTCTCAACATCCTTTATTTTGAGATCCCATGTTTTGATATGGTCATCAAATAGTTTAGTGAAATAGAAAAAAAAAACAATCTGGTAAGTTACTTTGAATTTCAAATAATTCAGAAATATCATGACATATCTTTTGTGAGTTTGACATCGGTATTGACATTTTTCGACAAATCTGCAAATTGCGCGTGGAAAATAAAGAAAGATTGACTGGGCTTTCAGCCAAGTAACATACTGAAATGACCGAACTATATTTCAAACTGACATCAAAGATTGCGTCTGAAATATTATTAGGGTGATAGACTGATTGGTCGACAGTGGCGGAGCTAGGGGTATTGGTCAGGAGGGCGAGAATGGCCTGTAGGGGCGCTTTTGACACTATCTAAGCGGAGCGCCACCACAGTTTGGCGCAGAGCGTACAGAATTTTTTTGAGTAAAAATATTCTCTAGATCGCTGGAAATGACCCTTTCCGAGTCTTGCTAATTTGCAGATAAACGAAGAATAAATATGTGTCATCGCCATTTGTGACAAGTCGGAAGTTTATATGGGTGTTGAAAGTACATGCGCTTCATCACAATCCCTGTGGTATCTTTGTGAGTGCTCATGTTTTCGAGAAAAAAATAGATAAAAAATCCCGTACAGTTCTTGGAAAGAGTTTCGTACAACAGAATTAAGTGCCGATAATTTAAATACCGCCGTACGTTAGAGCATTTTGTCAGTAAACTACACCAACAAAATGTGACAAATGTCAATAGGTAGATGAGAGTGCAATAAAAAAGTCAATAATCGCGAATAAGTAAAGAGTGCTAACAAGCTGAAAAGGGCTCCAGCAGTCCATTTGAGTCCGTCCCTGACTGTTTGGACACTCCGCCACTATAGGCCCGGTATTTCTCAGCGATAGTGTTGTCTCCTTTCTTGAAAATTTGTTTTTTAGCGGTTTTAGGAGCATCAGGGTACGTCCCAGAAGTGAAAACCTGATTGAAAATGTAACAGGGTATCGAGGCAATGACGCGACCAATGATGTGAGAAACACGTGTATGATGTCAGCATTTTTTACCTTTTAATATCTTCTTTGGCATTCAAGTACCTGGAAACCACCATTCTATAAGGGTATAGTATTGCTCACTAGCTTGTTTGATCAGTTAATGCGCACTGGTTACAAGATACTGATTGGCTGTTTGTATTAGTATTTATTTGTATGTTGGGGATTATGGATATTATAAAAACGAGTGATAAAGGCAAAGTTTGACCGAACAGTCGAACACACAGATTCAGTAGAAACATTATGTGTGTTGTAGTCTTGTAGAGCAGGAACTATATTATTCGACGGTCGTTAACATGCGTTTTCAGTACAGTGCGACTACTGTAGACTTCTCGGCCTATGCGCTATGTCACGTCAGGTTTTTCAGCAACTATAGCCTACTGCCGGTCCGCGGTCGAAGGGTCGTTCATGAGTGGTCATCATAGAGATTCGAGACCAATCAGACCAATGATATATTTTTCGCACATGTAATTTTTTTTCGACACCCAAAATCCCAGTGGGGGCGACTGGGGGGGGGGCGACAAGCTTTCATGGGGGCTGTCGCCCCCCACGCCCCCCCCCCGTAGCTACGCCACTGATCAGCTCGTATGTGTTTCAACCTTTATCCTGACTATACTGCCCGTTCTCTTGTCTATAACCTGTATCTCTTATACGTTGTTTTATGTAGACCTGTGCGATCATTGTTACTATGCTTGATCGATCCCTAGTGCAATAGATCAGCTCGTATGTGTTTCAACCTTTATCCTGACTATACTGCCCGTTCTCTTGTCTATAACCTGTATCTCTTATACGTTGTTTTATGTAGACCTGTGCGATCATTGTTACTATGCTTGATCGATCCCTAGTGCAATAGATCAGCTCGTATGTGTTTTAACTTTTATCCTGACTTTACTGCACGTTCTCTTGTCTTTAACCTGTATCTCTTATACGTTGTTTCATATAGACGTGTACGATTATTGTTACTATGCCTGACCGATCCCTAGTGCAATAGATCCGCTCGTATGTGTTTTAACTTTTATCCTGACTATACTGTACATTCTCTTGTCTTTCTTTGCTTAAAACAGCGGTAGATTCTGAATCACTAAAGAAAGATTTTGAAAGATTTCTAGAAGACACCAATCAGAGAACAGCACTCAATGACGTCACTGACAGATGTTCTTCCATTCGTCGAAGATGCGTCGAATCAGGGCAACTTTTCAAACGAAACGTAGTCTGCGCTAGTAACATGAAAAGATACATGAACTCGTGTCATTTGCAGATAAGGTCATGTGACCTTTTGGAACAATCGGGAGACGAACTCCAACAGAAACGGTGCCTTTGGATAGAAGTTCCGGACGGTAAGCGTTCGACAAAAAAAGTTTACCCCGTTAATCAAAATAGCCATTTAATAGTTTTCAAGCATGAGAAGAATCGACTCCGAGTCAGTGAGTCAACTCGACTCCAAGATAAATTGAATCGTTAGAACTCTGATACATGATAATATGAGTTCTCGCTCCTACTCCTTCTCTTCCCATGGGCAACAGAAGAGGTATTCCTGCTATCTTGAACTCATTTATTACAAGTTTGTTTGTCTTCACTGAAGCAATATAGCTAAATCTGGTACAGCGAAATACGATACAACTTATCCAACAGTTTGATGCATACAACCACGTGTACAAAATACATCATGTAAACCTACAGCTAATAGATGGTTAGTTAATTCTATCATATCACTTTCCACGATAGAAATTCGAGACGGCGGTTAATTCATGGTGGGATATGAACTGCAAAGAAGGAGGAAAGTAAACGAAACCCCTCTCTGAAACTACAATGTTAGAACACAAAACAATAACTATAGGTTTTGACATTTCCAAACACAATGTCAGATCCTCTCCCTATACGCTCACCCCATCTACCACTCTCCTGTTCTCAACCCCTCGTACGTAATGCAGTCTCTGTCTTTGAAATATGTGTGGTGTTTGAAAGAGGTGGGTAAAAGGGGGGAAGAAGTTGTCATTGTCATTTTTTCATCTTTGTTACATTCTATACCATAGTATGTCTTTAGCTTCTATTTATTTCTTGTTTCTGTTACTCAATAACAAGATGGCGATAATGGTGACGACAGCAGCGGGAGAAACAGCAAGGAAACAAATAGTAAAAGTAAGGATGAAGATAGTGACGTCACGGGTAGCGATAGTAAAATTGACGGAAAAAGTGAAGGTAAACATCTTATTTAATACATATCGTAGAATCTGTAAAAAGTAAATATAAATATATATATATATATTTATATATATATATATATATGTATATGTATATATGCATCGTTAAGCCGACAACACACTGCCCTGCTGATCGCGATCTGACGGGTGGGGCGCAACCACGTATATTTCTGGGGGCTTAAATCTGCAGGTTTACATCAGTGGGGCTACCCCTGCCCCCCCCCCCTCACTAGCAGACAGGATATTACAACATTTCTAGTGTATAAATAGAACACATGCTTATACGGTACAACCTTAACAGTCGGTCGTAAATTGATTCAAAAAGTTGCAAAATATAGCACCGTTTTGCATCTTAGCGCCCTCCACTAATTTACCCAAATATCTCAAAAGAGGGGGCTAAGTCCCTCAGGTTTACATCAATGGGGCTACCCCCTCACTAGCAGACAGGATATTACAACATTTCTAGTGTACAAATATATCACATGCGTATGCGGTACAACCTTAACAGTCGGTCGTAAATTGATTCAAAAAGTTGCAAAATATAGCACCATCTTGCATATATGCACGCTCCATTTTAACCAAATTTCTCAGAAGTCTGCTTCAGTCGTAGAATAACAACATCTATCGTTTTCCCGACTGGCAGACTACAGTGTGCGAGGGTCACGACGATTGTAGTCAGTCGTACGACGATAGGTTCTTTGGCGATTATAATAACCTAGCTAGGCTACTATATATACATTCACCCCATCTACCACCCTACTGTTCTCAAACCCTCGTAGGTAATGCAGCCTCTGTCTTTGACATTTGTGGGTGTTTAGTAGGGGGAAAGAAGTTTCATTACCAATAATAATAATATTAAAGTGAAAACGTTATGCTAACATACATTGCGATATGCCATCCAGGGCCGTATTTACTTTGTTATGAGAATGGCATGGCACAGGCAGACAGCTAAGCTACTACATTCAATATGAGCTGGGTCTTTTCCGTCTTGTTGTTGTTTAGTCGGATTGTATAAACGGTCGGCTTTCTATTGTATTGATGCTGAAACTCAAACACAATATTCGCAGTAATCACCCACTGATCAAGGCATGTGTCCCAAACAATGAAAGGCAAAAATCGCCACTCAGTTTCATTCTCAGATATGAAGAATTATATAGATATTGCAGACTAATATCGCAAATTGTGATTTTGTATTTTTTTAATCCTAAAGGTCGCAGCAGCTCAGAGAATACATTTACTTCAAATTATGAAGATTTCTCCTTGATATGTGAGTTTTTTTTTTAAGGATCAGTAATCAGAGGCGGTTAACCCCCCCCCCACCCCTCCCCCGCCATCTTCCTCCACCTGCCTTTGTGAATATTTGTGACCAAATAAATGAACATGCTCTCACTCGTAAATAAGAATTGCACCTTGTGGTTAATAAATCCTTGCTTTTTCTTCACCTACAGAGCATGTAAAAAAGTGCTTCTTTTTTTGTTTGTAGCAAAGGCATATGTGGTAAAGATTGCAGAGACGGTCATTTCTTTTTATATCAGGGAGCTTCGTCCCTCAAATCAAACTTACAGTTCCCATTGCTCATCAAGGATGGTACAAGCCCACCCCCCCCCCCCACCACCCAACCAAAGCACACCCTCCTTCTTCCCGATTCAGTCCTCATCCCGTGTTTCCTAACGAATAACATTTTCATTATCTCTTTAAAATTAGTCTCAAGCAGTGATGAAGAAGATGCTTTGACTCCTACAGGTAAGAGGCACTCCTCCTCTCTTCTGATCCCCCTCCCCCTACCCCACCCTCTCTGAGCCACTGGCGGATCCAAGGGGGGCCAAGGGGGGCCATGCCCCCCAAAGCTGAGCCAAAAAGTGTTTCCGAACATCCGATAAATCATATGATTGGAAATTAAAAAAATCGAGAGGAATAGCAGTGGTAGACTAGTCTAAACCTTTTCGTTTTCTGGTTTAAAATTAAATGCAGAGCTCCCAACTGACCCGCAATTCGCGGGAATTAGACCCGCAGTCTAACACCCAAACCCGCTGACCCGCACAAGCGTCCGAAAAAAACCGCATTGTAATTGTCAAGTATACATAAAAAAATTTGCATCAAATTTTGACTTAGCAACCATCATTTCTTTAGCATTGAGCATAATAGAGTATAAAACCTCCTTTACAGCATCATTTGAACCTTTGAATTGGGGCGAGCAGCGAACATTCTCATGCCACGGGAAAGAATGAATTATCACCTACTATTCAATTTATTGATGTTACACACAAAAAAATGCATATTTCTCAGAAAATTTTGGGTGACAAAAGCCTTTCTAAGTGCCACCATTTTACATGTAGGCATCACCAGGATTCAAAAAAAATTCAATAGGGGAGGGGGACACCCCCTCCCCTTATACCCCTCCCCCAGGATTCGTGGCATGGACCAGCATTTGCCTTCTCAAGAGTTGGGAGCTATGTAAATGTATGAGCATGAGGATTTACAGTTTAACACCATTTTGCAGTTACAGGCTGGTTATAAGAAATTTATAACCAATGAGAAATAAAATTTCTTGAGAAAGATGATCCCAACTTTGTTTTATAAATATTTTTGAAAATTACACCTGGGAAACATTTTTTTTAGAAGTAAATTAACATCACCATTGTACACTTTTGTCGCACCAAATTGCATCTGAGGGCATTCAGCAATAGAAAATTTTCCAAAGGGGAGGGGGGCAACCCCTCCCCTTAGACCCTCCCCCATATCACTCTAATGCCACTTTGGCCCCTCCCAAACAAAGGCCCTTGATCCGCCAGTGCCTCTCTCTATCTCTCTATCTCCCTATGTATCGTTCAGTCAAGTCCACTCCATCAAGTAAACTAAACATTATGCGATTTCATCGTAAAGGTCTAGGTATCATACTTGAACTACATTCAAGCTTTTGATTTATTTTTATTTTTCAAAACTATTTTGTCACTCTTCTTTTTTATAAAATGTTATGAAATATTCTAAAGCCTCAATTCTTGTGTGAAAACATTATTTTTCTTTACTTTCTTTATTTATAAATGTATATATTATGCAATGACGTCACTATTTTAAGGTCTGTTTTTCATTCATAGTAGTATTTTGAACTTAAAATAACCAATGAGAAACTTTACCATCTTCTGAACAAAAAATGTTCATTTTCTTCAAATATTTTTTTACTGCAGATAACGATAGGGATAGGGATGGTCAAAGAGGTAAGTCAAAGTGAAATGTTAATGTATGTTATCAGGTTGTCATGGTAATTAAAATGTATATGCTAAAATGATGCTAGATGGGAAATTAGTTACAGTGATATAGTTAAACTGTCTACGCATGCGCAATACTGTTAACGCTATGGCGGACAGAAGGCTTCCATTTTTTATTGAACAACATTAATGGAAGTATGAAAAGTAGACAAACAAGATGGAATACCTCACTGGACCCATGCTGGACGTGCGTAAAGGGAATAGCGATAGAGAATGGCTCATTTTACCGCTCTATGGGACGTTATATGAACTTAGTGGTAAAACCGATGCTACTTTTTTTTCATTTTTCCTTCCCCGTTTTTTCTGAAATTTCGTAAAGTCACTTAATTTACGACACTGAGTTCGTGCTTGGTACCATCTTCAAAATTTATGAAAAAGGTTATGACGGCTGACAACACTGTATAAATATACGGGATACGCAAAAAACCAAGGCTGTAGCTGACCCAGAGAGACCTTACATAGACTTCGCACTCATCCTATTATATTGCTATTTTATCAATGAGTGAAAACAATTCCAAGGTAACAGGTAGCACAAAGGGGCATGACTTCTCCATCTCTATCTCTCACACCTGATCGGATAGACCAGTGATATAAATAGCACCTCCCTGGATAAACCATAAAAACGCCATGTTTACACATGGTTCAAGATCTACTGAGACCCCCCCCCCTCCCCTTCTTCAGCACGTCCCTATACTGTCTCCATTATACGCTTTCCAATGCATGGAACTATTTGGTACATTGCGTTTACAGTCTTTAACCGGTTGGTATTTATCAATTTTATCGACTGTATTTCCTTTTCTTTCTTTGAAGGAGACTATCAACAGTGAAATCGTGAAAAGGTAAATTTAATAGTAATGATAGCATATATAAATATAATATATAAATAAATATATATATATACATATATATATATATATATACATATATATATATTTATATAATATATCTATTTTTTTCAAGTTAATATTTTGAACCTGAAAATATAATCTACAGTATTCTCAGCATACTGCACAGCACGCTTCCTGTTTTTCTATACCTACGTAACAAGATCAAATCTGAGGTATTTATTGGTGGAAATGATCAGTAAGTTTGAGGCACCGAAGGGAAAGGATTATGTGATTTTTGGAGGGGAGGGAGGGGAAAGGGAGGGAGGGGAAAGGGGAGGGAGGGAGGGGAGGGGAGGGAGGGAGGGAGGGGAGGGAGGGGAGGGAGGGGAGGGAGAGGAGAGATAGATGGAGGATAAGTCGTTGGGCACGTGATCTCGAGACCTGATGTTGCTGCACACACCATAACTGTGCGTTAATTTGAAAGAATCATTTGAATTTACAATTTCTTTTCACGAGCAAAGGTACTGAATATACATGTTATATAGGCCTATAGGTAATTACATTCTGCTATGTTCTTAGTACATTAGTGTAGTCTTACAGAAAACTGACTGTTAGGACTATTCAAGTGAAATCAACTTACTCTGATATCTGAATGAAAATCGGCAGACCTGAATACGCGTTTAAGAGATATACGTGTGCTTATGTGTGTTAGTGTGTATGATTCTGTATGTGTGTGCGCCTACAATCAACCCACTGGAAAAAGGAAGAAATTTCCATGGTTACGGTGCCAGATAAAACTAACATGTCCATAATTTTCAATGAGACTAAACTTAAGGTAGTCTCTATATATAGACTTTCAGCTACACGTCAATTTTAATGACATAAGCAACAATCGAAAATATGAATTTCTGTCTAGCCTTGAAAGAAAATACTTTCTTTTTATTTCCACAGAATCGACAGACGAACCGGAGAAGGCCCATTACATAATTCATTATACCATTTAAAGGGTTATACATTATAAGTATACATATATACATATGTGTGCTTTATATCAAGAATTGGTGTTTAGTTTCTCTATATGCCAGGGTTCCTTTTCAATTAGTAGTTACCTGAATTTGTATTTGATTACCAATGCCAACTGTTTAATATACAGAAAATAGCGTAAAATAAAACTAAACGAAACGTCAAGGAACGATGCCCTGCATTATATATATATTAAATTGAATTTGGATTAGTTTAGAACTCTACATTTTCCTAGGGTATAATTCTCTTCTATAAACACATAATCACGTCATTTCAACAAATGGCCATGGTTTTGAGAAAGTGAGTTTACATTATTCTTTACCATATACCCCCCCCCCCCCGCATCCGGGCCAATAAATTGACCCCGAGGCTGTTGGTCCTTCACTCACCACCTCTCGACAGGCTTGCTCCTGACATTAATTACTTGTCTTAATTACTCGTCGTTAATTACCCGCTCATTAGATCGAAGACAATCACACTTTTAATAATACGTTAGCTGTTTAGCGGAACATATATTAGCATATATACGTTAAATATTGACTAAGGTATACGTTTATACTTTGGACTAGTAATAATAGTAATCGGGAAAAGTCCATACGCTATTGTACAACTCTGCAGCAAATAACTCAATAGAGTAAACAAAGTTTATCATGGTAAGGAATTAACACAGGTATATGTATCTGAATTATCAGAGACAACACGTGTATTTATTCACTACGGTCATGTCAATTTTTCTGTTTGTTCTGACTCTTATTACGTACGTTAAACTGATTTTGATCGATTGAAGACAAATAAAACATAGTTATACGAGTGATATATGATGATAAATGCCCCGAACTGCCTTCACGCACAAGGAAAAACGTCGTTACACATGCATGTACTATTATACAAGTAATGAATGGTTATGAGTCAAGGGCGGCGGAAGCACTTTCAATCCGGGGGGGCACCGACATCAAAGGCCACTTTGCAGAAATTCGATTGGACTGATGCAGCCTTATATTTAGTACCCTTTATAACTCTTATTGTATTATCTTATTTGCGTATACACATCACTCCATCAACGCCTCCCCCCCCCCCCCCCTTCAAGGAAAATATGCATACTAGCACTGCAATATCCAATGCGCAAATTGGGGAACAAGGAACAAGTTTTCTTTTGAGATAAAATGAGGTGAAATAATGCTAGTTGCTCATGTAGGAATCTTCCGAATTAGAGTTTATTTCTTGTTAATATCTTAACAATTTTTTTCTATTCGAAATAACTTTGAGTTTGACCCACAGAAATTCATTAAAAGTCAGGGGCGTAGCCAGGATTTGCAAAGATTTATGCACGACTATCTGAGCGGAGCGCCACCATCGGTACTAGAAAATTTTAGGTTTTACAAACCCCTCAGATGGCCGGAAACGGCCCTTCCCGAGTGTTCATTCTGACCTCTTGCTAACTTGAGACACCTCAATTTTTATGTAGAAAAGGGCACATTTTTAACCTGAGGAAAAGTGGGGGGGGGGGGCACGTGCCCCCTGTGCATCCCGGTTCCGCCGCCCTTGTTATGAGTGCAATAGTGCAAATATTTCATGAGTTGAAAGATGGAATGTTCCACTCAACGAGGCGCAGCCGAGTTGAATGGAACAAATTACATCTTTCAACGAATGAAATATTTGCATTATTGCACGAATGGAAACCATTCATTATTTGTTTTATACAACACCTTCAAATTTGGATATAATTGGATGTAAAATGCACTCATGCAACAGAATGTTTTGAACAGACAGGTTTCTCTGCTCTCTTACCATTGAAAAAAGTGCTATCAAAAAAGTATAACACATGGTTCTATTTCATAGAGTGCAATAGAGCGGATTTTGCATGCAATCGACGAGCAATTGACCAATCAAATGGCCGGAATATAATTAGGTGTTGTATAAACAGCAATAACAGTACATCCTGAAATGTCAATGGAAGTCCCTTATTGAACCTACTGAAGTGCTTTCGTCATTTTTTGGTTTTGGCATTTGAAGACGATGAAATCACCTATAAACAAGACCAGTAACGCTGAAGAAGCTCAGTTAAGCTTCTTTTTGAGAAACTTGTTTTGATTAGTAATATTTTGGACGGTGTCATGTCCTTTCCTCCCATGCATCTCCCTTTCCCTTGCCTTATATGCTCCTTGTTAGCAAACATAGTTACAATGTTAGAAAAGTAAACATTTGTTCTGAAAATAGATATAAAGAAAAATGTAATTTGCTTTTATTGAAATGAACAATGATAAAAGTTTGAAATATATTTGAAATATCAAAAGGCTGTAATTAGCGTTTTAAGTTGTGTTCTTGAATACTTGAAATAAAGAGCTGCCTTTGTAATATATTTAAACCAAAATGTAAAACTGTATCAAGGTCTGATGGATGACTTCTTCGGAACATGGTATGAGCAAATGTTATCCTTGTAAGATATCATAACAAAGTTTTGTTTATATGAGTCCAGCAGATACTGTTGATCTTTTTCATGAATTTTGACCTTCACGAAATCAATACATTTATTATCAAAATGATACCTTCTCATGGAGGTATAGGAGACTTGTCAATGTTACATTTCCTTAGCTATGGTGGTCACAATGTTTTCAAATTTGAGCTAGTTGACGTCAAATGACTTCAGCTTTACTAATACCAAGGGGTTTGTCCGACAAAAGAAGGGGTAACCTACATGTTTCCGTTACAGGTACAAGGTTTTCCCTCTTTATCCTGATAAATTCAAATGACTCTTGACCTCCAATAAAAACAATAAGGTCCCTATCTAATATGGACAACCAACATGCCAAGTATAAGGGTTGCCAATGGGATACACTTTAGAGATTATGGGTGCTACAAGAAGACAGTGCACACACATACATATACCAAAACATATGTACAAAGGCGTATATCCAGCCCTACATATACATACTAACACTATCGGAGTTCATAAGTTTGGATTGTCATTGGATCTATATTGTCACGAACTCATTTGATGCAATATACCGTTGTACTTATTACTAGGGATAAGCTATACCCAATGCATTGCAAACACAAAGAACCAACAGTATATGCACTTCGTAGTTTTCATTCTTGCAATAATAGAAAGAAAAACGTAATAAAAATATTCCTTTGGTACATCTGCTAAAATGTTGTGGATATCATGTTTGACGCATCTCATCAAAACGTCAATTTACATGTTCCTTCTACGCTTCCGTACCAACCTGCTCTTTCATTATACTGTGCACTAGCGCTCATGGAGAACCTGGGATATTTATAGATTAGTTGGAAAGTCTATAGAAACTACATCAATCAACCCTTATTGGTAAATGGTGATGTCCGAAGTGTAATCATGGTCCAACCACATCATGCTTGATACTCTCAAGTATGGAAGAGTTCTGTTTGTGGGACCGTCAATTAGTGTTGACACGGGGGTGGTCAACTTATGAGCTGTCCCAGAGTACAACATAACTGAAATCTTTATACAGAGGGCAATGTTTTGGGTCCTCACATGACGACACCTTTTGCCCTGAACAAGTTTAAATTGGTTCACCATCATTGAAACGTTATATCCACAACATATTCAGCAAATTTGAACAAAATCTTTAGGAGGAGTAGCATTTTTTTATGCTTTCAGAAAACGACCTCTCGTGGCCTCAAATGACCCTATTATTTTATAAATATGATCGCATGTATGGAAACTGAACTCACACAAACTTCTCACGAAATTTCAGCCAAATCGAAGAAAATAAATGACGAAATGGCCGTCATTCAGACACGGTGGCAAAAAGTGACAGAATTTAGGCAAAATCACACGATAGCTATATACCTCACCTGGAAGCTTTCAGCTGAGCTACAGATCAGGAGGATTGAACATGATTTGAGAAAACAGGAAGATTACGTAATGGGAGATGACTTGTGCGTGGGCTACTGGGACGTATATAAGTTATGTTGATAACTTCCACACCTTCAAGCTCCGGTTTCTGCCAGGCTTTCGTAAAGAATTTTAATAATAATAATAATGACAATGATAATTATGGATGAACTGATTCAAGAACTGAAAAGTTATTAACAAAACAAAAACGGCTTACCGAGTATAAATTTACTCAAAATAAGAAAGCAAATACAAACTAAAATCCTAGAATACTGAGAATATATATATATGTGTGTGTGTGTGTGTGTGTGTGTATAACCTGTATCATGGATTGACGTACGTAAGTAAGTGCGGTCAAAGGTCATTTTCAAATTGATAATATACAAACTGTTGAGTTAAATCATAGAAAGGCAAGTATTGATATCGTTTTATCATATATAGAGACTTACGTATTCTGATCGAGTACGGTATGCAGTGTACATTAAACTTAGACGACGCAGGCATATATCTAAAAATGAAAGTAGGCCTTTTATATACAAGAAAGGGTTTCTTGCGGAAATTTGGAATTTGTCCAATATTTAGGTTCCTGTTACGAAGCAATCTCCAGGAAACCCTTCAACGAGTTTTGTAAGATACCCTAAACATATATTAAACAAGCTGTGATCTTTTCGAGACAGGTTTAAACATGTTTGCACAAGAAAGTAACTATTGGAGTTAAGATAAATCTGACCCTTATATACACAGTAATATCTCTTCCAATAACCAGGCTTGACTTGATACTACAATTGTTTCTCATAATATTCTGTATTGTTCATAACTGCGTCCACTTACCCAATTCGATCGCCCCCTCCCCGCACTTCCTCATTCAGAGATAGTTGCGTGGGAATAATGTCATCCTGTAAATGTAGTTCAAATTAGTAACTTTGGCTATTATTATCCATCGGGAAAATTCCAAACGCTATTGCACAACATATTGTCAACAACAAGTGTATTTAAATTTCCAGTTGTAGCTGATAATGGTCATTATACAGTTAGGGTTAATTTAGCACAGACCAATTGCTGTTTCAACCTACGACTATCTTAGTAAGTATATTACATTTTCCTCTTGTTTTGATTTCGTTGCTATGTTGACACTATTTATCAATAAAAAGAATAATAATTACGCGCCGGCAAAAATATGATTAAGATTGTACTGAACCGTTACAACGGTGAACGTTAAAACACTAAAATATACAATGGAAATTCACATAATGTAATCATATATATAAAAACCTATTTTTATCGGCCAAAATATTTACACGGAAGGATAACATATGTAAATATTATCCATAATAATGGATAATTGATTATTGGTTTTTATCATAGTTAACTTAGTTTTAACATTAGCTTCTAATTCAATTAAAATTGTAAATATGACTCGAATATGAACAGTTTTGTACACGACATGTTCAGTATAATTATGTACAGCTTTTAGAAAAAGATGGACGTTGATATGACAAGCAAATAAGCATAATCGGTCATAGCATAGCTGTGAAGTTTCATTTGTAATCTTTACAATCCGTTTCAGTTGCTTCAAGTTAATCAGTTTATGAAACTCTACCATTACTTATCCATACCGATGTTTGTATTCAAACTTAACTTCGTTTATTGTAATTTTAGACTATTCAAAACATTATTTTGAAAACGATGTTAAGAAAAATGTAGAACTCACAATTGAGACAGCAATTTAATATACATGATCAGCACACTGCTAGTTAACCTAATCTCAAATTATTTTTCTAAAACGATATACATTTTAAGTAAAAATTCATTAAAATACAATGAACACCGTCTAGCCCCCACTCCCTCCCACTACCACCACAACTCGCTCCAACAAACCAGAGCAGTCAAGTTACTTCTTTTTTTAAATTAAACTTGTTATTAAAAAAAATAATCAAAAAATAACTAAAGCTTGGCTATACTGCATGCTAATGGCGAGACACCTGTTTGTCACCGATAGTGAAAGTGTTATTGTTGATTTGATTTGTTTTTATTCAGCAAATTATCATTCTTCATCTACATACAACAAAATTGCACATATAGAGAAACATTTAAAATACAAGATGGAAATATACTTAAATGCATCAAAAAGAAAATAACATGCCAAGGATAACCCTTTAAGCTAAAAGCTTATTTCCAAAGGGGTCCTTATAACCTTAAAAATACAAAAGATCAGAAAATAACTATTAAAACATCTAAAAAATGCATACAAACACTGTTAAAAATAAAAAGCAAGAAAGATATTTACAAGCTAGACATTCATATGATTTATTAGGTAGGCTTTGGCATCTTTTTTAAAATTGTATTTCAGCAGCATGGATTTTATGTTTTCAGGTAGTGAAATTTACTGTTGTGAAATTTCGAATATAATACATTGAAGACATATTCTTAAACTAATTCTTGTCACTAGATTTTAGAGAAAAAGATATATTTAGGATAACGTAAGATTAAGTAACAAATATTTAATTATATACATCTAAATCGCGGTTACCACTTCTTTACAAAGTTGTGCCAACCCATAGGAGCACATACATATAGGGATGTTATACTCACAGGCAGGACCATGGTGCACCCCTCTTGCTTTCTATAATATAACGGTCAGTTTTTTATGGCAAATTCGAACATGAAATACCGGTGGGTTTTTTTTGGGGGGGGGGAGAAGGGGGTTTAGTTAAGCCAAATATTACGTCATTAGTATAAACATATTATATTAATATATATTATTACTTATATAGAGGTTTAGTCTTTGCTCTTTCTAACTTTGTTAACTAGAATGTTTTCAATCGATTAGCAAAGAGCATATCCATCTATAATATTAATATAGTAGTGTAAACATTCTCGTTTGAAAGAGCCAAAGTTTATTGTATTTTCGATGTGTTTTTCAATGAAATGAAATGAAATTGGTCTGTATGAAGGAAAAAAAGAAATTGAAGTCGAAAAGTTGCTCAACTTTTTTTCAAGTCACAAAACGGTTCTTGTGTCGAATCCTGTATGCTATTTAGCTGAAACATATCTCCTATGTTGTTTCACTGTGTATACTATAGCTAGCATTTCTGCACTAAAACAGTTCCCCAAATGGTGGGCAGTTGGGTCCATTTCTAGTAAGAATTTGTCAAACAATAAACTTATATGTTGCTGAAATGATTCAATTTTTAGGATATGAATCAATGACTGAATTTGAACCATGCTTTAGTTCTCAATTCGTGTAAAATCTTTTAAGACAATTTTTAGATCTGCAATGATTTGTTTTATTATTATTATTATTTTATTCTTCTATCATGTTTGTCTATACCTTTCAGTTTAATGATAATGTTTTACATTCCTATTAATAAATAAGTATTTTATATATTAATACTGGATTTTAATCAACTTCCAGTTCAAAACAAACATGAGATCTTGTAAGATCTTCAAGTAAGCGTGAAAAAAAAAAAATTGATTTAAAGGTTGCTGAAAAAATGTAAAGGCCATTACTAAAGTTTCGGCTTTCCTTTGTACTGCCAACCCTCTTAAGTTTAGCGGTAAAAACATTCCTTGTTTTAATTGAAAATCAAGCAGGTACATAGAGAGCTGTATATCGTCTTAACTAAAAACTGTTTTATGTTCCACGTCTTACATATAAAAATTTAAAAAAAAAACAGTTTTCTCTTTGCCCTTTGCAACCCCATTTGCGAATTTAATTAATAAAATTTACCGCTTTAGGTGAGATTTTTGTGTACCATATATAATGTACTAACTTAATTAAATATCTCATATTGTATAACATATGAAATATATATAGAAACAATAATATACGTGTCTATAATTGATCCCAATATAATTGACTAATTATGTTTCCGTTAATTTTAAATTAAGGGGATAAACTATATTGAGGCCTTACTATACAATAACATACTACGTTACATTTCTAACTATATGTAGTATCTATATATGTAAACCGTTTGTTTGTCTGATAAAACACACATAAAACATTGCTTTACTGGCATCGTAGCTAACAACGAAAAGGTTAACGAACTTGGTTTTTTTAAATAGCATATCGTATATCATATTGTGCATTGATGGATGTAATATTATACCGAAGACCTATATCACATTGTGCATATATGGATCTCATATTACAACTTGGGGAGAATTCCAAACGATGATACACTTCTTCGCTCACGTAGCCTATGTTGATTGTACTACGGTGTCATTCATTGCGTAATGAGGGGGAAATTACGTGATAAATGCACGGTGCTGCAATGTAAATACGAGTTGTAGACTAAGTGTGTCAGTATAACACGACAGCAAAGCTAAAATATGATCATATTTTGCTATGTACAACGTAACAATTCTACAATTATCGTATAACTTGTCAACTCGACAAAAATTTTTTTTTGCTTCTTAGACTATACAGTCCAGTCACGATGAACCTCACTTGGTTAATTAAAGGATCATTTCTCACAAATTAAAGTTCGTCAGTATAGAGAAATACAACATGGAGCTGATAATAGTGAGCTTTAATGATCAACAATATACTTTCTGTGCCTATTGTTATCCTTTAAATAATTAATAGGCTATTTAGTTACAAACCTCGGATTGTTCGGCGTTTCCAATGGTTCCTTGTGTTAGATTCCTTTGTATGATGTGTTCATGTATACCTTATCGATACATCGAGTATCCGGTACCAAAGGGTTCAATCAATTTCAATGATTCACTTTGCAGTGTTATTTTCTCTGTTTTTCCCCTTTATATTCTGGTATTTACTTTGTGTTCGCTTTACGTGTTCTGTTTTATCTATCAGATCGTTGACATTAGCCTATGTTCGAGATTTCACACATTTTATATTGGTATGGATCTAATATTAAACTAAGGGAGATTTCCAAACGGTCAAAAATATAACTCATATATAGTTATCGGTTAATCAAATAGTATGGTGATGCAATTATCTTGTGGAATACAAAGATCATTTTACCAATGAATGACGTAAGACTATTTCACGAAGTGTCACTATATATATAGGCCTATGATGATTGATCATGGAAGCTGTATTGGGTAGTAAGTTCGGTCACACTAACTTTAAGCTCGGTCATGTCATTAGTTACACCTGATTGGGTAATCCTTAGTCTATTACTGAAAGATATATGTATATAAACGGTTTAGTGCCTGACGTATATGGTTGGCCACAGTGGACAAAATTCGGGAATTCATACACTCACGCATGCAGGCCTGAGCTTGTTGCAGTCTAGTTTGCCTTTATCTAGGCTATATATAGTATGATTATTCCGCCTATTAGTGTATAGTATGTAACAAGAGCGGCGATTGGCTGATACTGAATTATTGTCGGATGTGATTATATGCAGACATAATATTCCTGCATTCTCATTGGTCGAATATATGTCAGCATAAAATCGAATATATGCTGACATTAAATCTAATATATGCTAGCATTTAATCGAATATATATCAACATAAAATCGATTATATGCCCTCATAGCATCCATTTTATGCCAGCATTAATTCGAATAAATGTCTGAATGAATTCGAATTATGTACAGATTAATCCATTTATGTAGACATATAAAACTGCCTCCTGATTGGCTCAGAATTAATGTCTGCATTAAATGGAATTCATGTCAGAATTAAATCGAATATATGTCGGCATAAATTGCCGAAGTTTGCCCACTGTGGCCAACCATAGCCGTATCGATCCTAAATTGTCCATCTTCAGAGGAAGACAAAAGCGAAGCCAGACAGGAGACACAAGTAACTTAGACGGACGGACAAGTTAATTGAACATTGGACACTAAATAGAGTTGAATTATAATCTGTCTCAAGCAGTTTGGTGACAATTACTCTCTCTCCAGCCCTCTCTCTGTACCACTCTCTCTCCACCTGCACCTCTCTCTGAACCCTCTCTCCACCTATCGGCACCTCTCCGTCTCTCTAGCATGAATCCTGTACCCCGTACTCTTCCCATTCCCAACGTACAGTGCACATTTCCACCAGCTGCAAGGATTTATTATTATTTGCAACAAACATATCACATGTTTTCACGTTGCTAATTTCTCAGGTGTTTACATTGATGATAAAATTAACTTCACATCATCACATTGACTATGTGTGCAGGAAGGTTTCTCAAGAAGTCGGTATTCTGAACCGTCTGAGATTTCAACTGTCAAAAAGAACTTTCCCTTCTACAGATAATAACACCATTATCTTACCTTATTTATGTCACTGTAATTCTGACTGGGCCAACAACTCTCCTACTCGACTGCAGAAACTTCATGCTTTTCAAAATATGGCAGTGGGTTACATCTCAAAGAACTCTCTTTCTTAGAGTAATCCCCTTTTCGTCAAACACAACACCATCAATCTTTATCAACAATTATCAAACGGCCACTTTGATGTTATAATTTTGTGATGGGGTTTATACCTACTAACTGTTTCAACTTCTTCTTGTTCACCAGTTATTCTGCTGCGCACAACCACAACACAGGAGTCAATAATTCTCTCAGCATTCCTTGCAAATCGTTTGAATTCCACGCAGTATTGTATCTGTTTCAAAGGTCCTAAGGTCTGCAATTCTATGTGCAATAATTGAGTTGTCCATAGACTCGTGTTGAAACAATTCAACAATGGAAGAATGATGTGTATAATGCTAGCTTCCTGATTTAAGTTGATGAACGATGAAATTATTGATGATACTTTGAGTGAATAATGATTGTATTATTGGTGAGGTTGGTTGATCACTATTTGCATGAGAATACGTTCATTAATGGCCGTTTAATTGAGGAAGATCGATGGTGATTGATTGACTGATTTAGTTATTGATAGTTGATAATGTTATTGATGATACTTTGAGTGAATAATGATTGTATTATTGGTGAGGTTGGTTGATCACTATATGAATGAGAATACGTTCAAATTAATGGCCGTTTAAGTGAGGAAGATCGATGGTGATTGATTGATTGATTTACTTGTTGATAGTTTATAATGTTATTGATGATACTTTGAGTGAATAATGATTGTATTATTGGTGAGGTTGGTTGATCACTATTTGAATGAGAATACGTTCATTAATGGCCGTTTAAGTGAGGAAGATCGATGGTGATTGATTGATTGATTTAATTGTTGATAGTTGATAATGTTATTGATGATACTTTGAGTGAATAATGATTGTATTATTGGTGAGGTTGGTTGATCACTATTTACATGAGAATACGTTCATTAATGGCCGTTTAATTGAGGAAGATCGATGGTGATTGATTGACTGATTTAGTTATTGATAGTTGATAATGTTATTGATGATACTTTGAGTGAATAATGATTGTATTATTGGTGAGGTTGGTTGATCACTATTTGAATGAGAATACGTTCAAATTAATGGCCGTTTAAGTGAGGAAGATCGATGGTGATTGATTGATTGATTTACTTGTTGATAGTTGATAATGTTATTGATGATACTTTGAGTGAATAATGATTGTATTATTGGTGAGGTTGGTTGATCACTATTTGAATGAGAATACGTTCATTAATGGCCGTTTAATTGAGGAAGATCGATGGTGATTGATTGATTGATTACTTATTGATAGTTGACAAATTTATTGATGATACTTTGAATAATGATTGCATTCATAGGGAGGTTAGTTAATCACCGAAGAGACTGCATTCAATGTTGACGAAGATCGATAGTAATTGATTGATTGATTGATACCGTAATAGATGATGTAATTGGTGAGACTTTGAAATATACTGATACCCAGTTGTTATTTAGAAAAGCACACCTTTATTGAACAATTAAAAATTGTATTTAAAAATAGTCCGTTTCAAAAAACACAGTCAAATACTGGAATTTGTGGTACAAAACCCAGAAAGGCTCCATCTCTTTGGCAAATTGACAGGTATATATTGGTTGGACTTCTCAAACATGCCCCCTGCCCGTCAATACATGTGCCTCTCGAGACTGAACCCTCTTCCGCCCCCTGGTCAAATCTAACGAAATATGTTACATGATGCGGATGTAACCGATCTCTGACCCCAACTTATTACAAAAACACGATTTTAATTTTTTTTTCTGTTTAAATATATAGGTTATTCTACATTTCTGAAAATAGAGCCTCTCAAGTTAAGATACAATGGCGAATGCAGGGAACAAACCCTCCAATCCAGGATTGAAAAGAGGAATATTTGGCTCAGTGAGGTCCTTGGATCTTCGTGCTCACAGGTGTATCATCTCCTTAAAAGACCACGGCAAGAATCTCGGTAGCGGAATATTGGATACTGAGAAATTAGAAGCTCGGCTGGAGGGCGTCTCTTGCTTTGACTTATTCATCGGACAGTCCCGTCCACTAATTGCGACAATAATTCCGCTAACTACAGAGAGAGCTCAAGAGTTAGGCTGGCGAGATGGACAGTGGGAAGTGGTTGGAGTTCGCCCGAGAGGCAGTAAACCGGAACCATCAAATATACCAGGCACGTTCAAGACCTCTGGTCAGAAACCGAGATCATATGCTCCCTCTATGGCCTACTGCAAGCAGGCGCTTTCTCTCTCCCCAGGGGTGCGATCAGGACCACCGAAGGAGCTGATTGCCAAGGTTCTACATTATTTTCGTAAACTGGTGGGGCAATGGGGGCACTTCCCAATACAAGAGTTCTACAACGTGATTCGAAGTCGTGAAGAATATTCCGATGTCATCGCCTATTTTCGATCTAAAGACGACATACACCAATTCCTTTGCGCCTACCCTCAGTATTTCTCAGTGACGGAAAATGGCAGCCATGTTTATTTTCCGTATCGCTTTCCGGAAGATGAGTTAAAAGCTCTCCTGACGAAACAGCGAAAGATCGCGACAAGAGATAGAACTCCCGACATTTTGGTGATCGAAGATGTAGAGTCATGCAAACGTGAGGTAGCAAGACTCCAAAGGAGAGCCAGGGAAGGAAGGCAGCTGATTCTTGCAATTGACTGCGAGGGAGTCAATCTTGGTAAGTGGAAAACCTCTAAGGGGGCGGGGGTGGGGCATGGCGAGACGCACTGCGACACAGTTTCGGTTGCACGAGATGAGATGTTCCGGTTACAGGCATTATGACAGTTGTGACAACGTTAGGCAGACTATGTGACACTGAAGGGGTTTTTCAGTACTATACGAGGATAGGTTTTTTTCCATGGCATGTGGTGCGATACCTTAAGTGTCACACAATTAGTGGCAAATGCCGCCAGTGACAGCAAAAAATGTAATACTGATAAAAATATAACAAATATGTAATACTGAACGAAACATACCATCGTCATGATCATGTCGTTACAGTCTGCTTGTATGGGGCTGAGGGGGCTGAGGGGCTGAGGAAAGACCTGCCATTGGGTCATATAACCATTACGTTGTGTCGATTAACCAATGGCGCCTATAGTTTCGAGTTTTGACCGACAGTTCTCCTCCAATGAACATTTAGTGTGTTCAATGTACATACATGATGATGAAACATGTAGAATTTATAATGCTGTTTTTACCTTTACATCAAAGGCAAGGAAGGCCCATTGACACTGATTCAGATTGGAACGGAAGAGGGCGAGGTCTTTGTGTTTGATGTACTTGCAACGCCTGACCCGAAAGATATGTTCATTGGTGGAGGTTTAAAGGCGCTCCTAGAAAATCCGAATATCCGAAAGGTATGGAAAACTAAAGACATACATGTGTACGGTATCATATCTATAATGACAATCAGATATGGTAATCTCGTCCTAAAGAAATATGTGAAAAGTGTGTGGACTGCAATGAAACTGAATAATTTTCGCAGATGCGCTAAAGTGTCTAGATCATTCAACACATTTCACCAAACTGTTAATGGTAACATGGCTCACTTGAGGTAGTTAAGCAAATCCCTGATATTAATTAACATTTAGATTACATGACTGATTCCGATTTAAAAAAACAACTTCCTCTCCTGGTATCATAAAGCTGTTAAATAAATAGAAATGGTGACTATGCACCCCGTCTAAACAGTGACGTGCACACAGTATTTCAAAAGCGGTGGGGGGGGGGGGGACTAGAGGAAAATCAAAGTTCCCCCGACTGATTTAAATAGAAGGGCATGAACCTTTATTGACATGTACGGACTGTAGATGGATCAAAACCTTTACGAATGATGGGTTAAGACTGTGGGGTCCTTGAATACCACTCCAAGTTAGGATGTGGGAGGGGTTTGTCGGTCTTCCCAAAGAAAATATGCATATTTTAGAGGCCTATTTGGTGCATTCTGAGGCAAACTATACAATGCATTAAGTCTTTATTAGTGTGACCCTTGTAAGATAATATTTGAGAGAGGACATCGACTATCAACTTCTTATTCATTAGGAAGAGAGAAAAACAGCAGCTCAGAAAAGCCTAGTGAGATTATATTTACTTTCCATTACAAGATAATGTGAAAAGCAATATTTGGCGGTCTGAGGAATAGCCAAGGGAAAATTAAGACAGAAAGATATTGATCCTTCAATGGAAAGTAGGCGTCACTTTACATAGTGTCTACGACATTGGGATCCGCTAAAATGACCATACTACAATATCTTCTTTTTTTCAGGTCATACATGACTGTCGGTCCGATCAGTGCGCCCTCTACTTCCAATTCGGCGTCACTTTGACAAATGTCTTTGATACCTCGGTAAGTTTAAAACCTTTAACCTTTGCACAAGTCACGAGATTCTTTGATTAACATTGTAAACAGAGAGCAATATGTATAAGTGTCATAAATATATGACATAATCAAAGACAATATCTTTGGCATAAACATGGTCCCGGATCTTGACTAGATACAAACAACACAACCGAAGTAAATAAGTGCCATAATAATCAATGACAATACAAGTGGCATAATCGAGGTCCCGATCTGGTTGTAGCTGATGTATTGAATTGACTATATAAATTACACACAAAAGTGAAGATCATGTGTAGTACCTGATCTTCACTGCTACACCGTACACTGTGTAGATATCTAATGATGATCATGCGCAGTATGCGGTGATACCTCACTTGTCTTAACTCCGTCATGATCACGTGGTTACAATCTCTGTATATTGGGACTGGGGTTGAAAGTCTATCAAGTTGTGTTTTGGGTTTTTTGGGCTAATGCTCTATCTTGGGCAACTTTTTTTTTTACGAAAAGTAATTTTCTATTTTGTTTACTATGTTAAACAGGCCGCTTATACCACCATTTGGGATCAGTGTAACATCTTTGCGGGACCTTATAGACCAAAGCTGGCTCTGCTGCTTGAGATATTCCGATTGACAGCTGAACAAAAGACCGAAGCATTTGCCGAGTTGGTGCACGATAAACAGTTGTTTGGACAGCGCCCTCTTACTGAGGAAATGATCCAGTATGCCTCTGATGACGTGTTGTGCTTGCTTCCTGTGATCTACGAGTCTTTGGACAAGTAAGTGAAATGACCTTTGACCTTGATCAGGAGGATGCACGACCTTTGCTTTTAACTGTAGCAGATTATGAAGACTTCATTTTTCACATGTATGCATAACTTATCATGACCTTTAACGAACTATTTGACACGTGTAGGTCGACTCGAAAACCGGGCGAAAGTAAATGCAAAGAACTGAAGCCCAGTATTATATAACTTAACATGGCTATGCGATAATGATACTATTTTTGATTTTCTTTTGTTCTTGATAGACTGTTAACGTGAGCAGGTCTTATAATTAATGTTAAAGTTATAATATTTAGCAATAAAAAAAAAACAATGTGAACAATTATATTATTTTCATCTTAGGCTAATTTCTCCACTGTGGCGTCCTCATTTCGAGCAGAAGGTGGAACAATTTCTCGAGGAGAGCAGAATCCGAGATCCTCATGCGATGTACGAAGAAAACCAGGGTTAAAGGCAAAAAAAGAAGAATAAAACAAAACAAAAAGTTATTAGTTTACTTCCTCTAATCTAAAATTTGCCAAAACTGTTTGAAGTTCCCCAAGTTGATGTTGATTCGAACGGCTAAAATTATTCCCAGAATTTGAATATTGGTCAAAGCAGAGATGTATAGTAACACTGAGAGAAAATGAGAGTTTGCTGGTAATGGAGGGATATATTAGTTTCACTTGAGTGACCGTTTATGTGGTATCCTTGCAGTATTTTAGTTGAGGGAGGCGTGATCGGGATTTGAGGGGGGTGAGGGGAGGGGGGGGGGGGTCAATGACATGACTAAGGTACTGAGGAGAGAATTACCAGAATGGGTGTGTAAGCGGCGTGATGGATACATGGGGGGGGGGGGGTTGGAAGTAGTGGTGACTTTTGCTATGTAAGCATTTTATCTCTTTTTCCCTTCATGTTACTCGAGTTTCTAGTTTTTGTAGTAAACCTAGAATGAAGATGTTGATGTATAACCCATATAGGTTTTGACGTTTCGATCGTATACGAATATTCTTTAGAGACAGACTAACAACGATAACAGAGTAAGGTCAAATAGATTGGACAAACAAGTTACTTGGAAAATACAGAATAAAATGGAATTATAATTAGACAGGAAAATGGAGAGTGAGATGAAGGGATAAGGTGATGAATAGGCTGCTGGAAATAACATTGCAGATGAGTATGAGAAGGAAAGATTTATCAATGGAGGTTATAACGAGAGAATAGATAGAATTGGGTGGAAGGGAGGTAGGGTGGGGGGGGGGGAGGGGAAAATGACTGAAAAGATGCAAAGTTGACTGAATAGAATGTAATGACCATTATGCATTTACTTTTCACTTTTATTGAATGCTTACTTGCACCTCCAATGCAAGTAAGCCTAATATGTAAGCCTGATATAAGAATATCGATTTGTAAACATAATACTGAAGAAAAAAGGAATAAGCAACCTTTAGCTTTAGATTAACATAAACGCATAATTAAATAACAATTAAAGAAAGCGGTTTTTCTGGGTCATGGGTGGGGGGGGTATGGCGGGATTGATTAAGTCCTTCGGCTTCGGACAATACTACGATACGAACGTAACCAATCGTTTTCCATTTTTGTACCTTTTGCTCGGTATATTGAGGCCAAGTCACGACGGCATGTATGTTCATTATTCACGGCAATTATATCCTTCATTCACGGCATGTATATCCTTTATTCACGGCATGTATGTTCATTATTCACGTCATGTATGTCCAATATTCATTGCATTTATGTTTAATTAAGATGTTCAGCATGTAACCTTCGTTTTGCTTTTTAATCTATTTGTAAATGTTTAAAAACCAATCATAGTATGATTCAAAAGGATTTTCTGGTGGCTGAAGTTAATTGCTTTGGAAAAAAATGCTGCAAATTTTCGAAATGTTTAGGCGCGGATAACTAAATCCTCAAAGCAGTTTGTATCACGAGGATAAGAATTTTTCTAATTTTGTGATATTTTTTAAATGCATCTGGCAACAGCGGAAGTGGTGATGTCATCAGCTGAAAATGTCTTTGTTTTCCTTTATAATTAGTCAATCTTTCATCCACAGAGGACAATAATATTTCTACAAAAAAAATTCAAAGTACTGAGAACTTTGACAGCTTAGCCAACATTCCAGATGCATCAGGTTTCAAGGATAAATGAAAAAGATGATAAAATCCTAAGTACAGAGTTTTTGACGAACATTTGCCCAGAAAACAGCACAGACCTCCTACTGCAGTCAGGCTCGTAGCCAGGGGGGGGGGGGGCGAAGGGGATGATCGGCCCCCCTTTTTTTGTATGTTTTTATTATATCGCTAGTAATTTCAAGCTTAGATGCAACTTACAAGGCCTGGGAAGTGCCATTTCCAGCGATCTGGGAGGCATTTTCAGCCACAATTTTCTTGTACGCGTAGTGCTACGCTTAGATAGTTTTCAATGCAGAATCTACGGCTCTGATAGTTTGCCTACAGGTTCGCCCCTCCCTTTGCAAACTCCTGGCTACGCGCCTGACTGCAGTGATGCAACTTCCTGGAGTAGTTGATGTTTTAGCCAGTCAAAATAGTATCTCGAGTTAAGGGTAAGATATTGATATGTGGTTTTCAACTAGCAGTGTCGAATATTTTTTTTTTACAATATACATATCACATTCTTTGTAAACAGAAATTCCTTTTAATTATTGGCCAGGATTTTGAACTTTTAGATCAACTTACACAATTGATCTATGTCATTTTTTTTTATGTAGCAGATAAATGCTTGTGTGGCTTGCTATGGTATATGTAACTCCAAATAGCATAAATTGGACCTGGTAACATATCGCTTCGATTGTTTCTCGATTTTCTTAAGAACCTTTCATTGTTGTTTCGTTGATTATCAAACGGATAGTTCATTTAATCTGACTAATAAATACTAAAGATGTAAAATAATATGATCTTCAGTTGATGTAACGAACACTTGAAATATAGGGCTAGTGAAATCACGGGTTTAATCAGCAGCCTTGAGGATTGCAACTTGTGATCGTGGTCTTAGTGTGGTATGAGCTGGCTCATGTATGTGGAGGGGGGAGGGGGGCTAGGAGGGGGCACCCACAGGCGCGTAGCCAGGAATTTGCCAAGGGAGGGGCGAAACTGTAGATTTGGCATTGCAAACTATCTAAGCGTAGCGCCACCATGGTTGGCGCGAAGCGTACAAGAAAATTTTGGCTGAAAATGCCTCCCAGATCGCTGGAAAAGGCACTTCCCAGACCTTGTAAGTTGCATCTTCTCTTTTGAAAATACTAGCGATATCATAAAAACATTAACAATTTTAAAAAAAAATATGCTCAAGGGGGGGGCGGCTGCCCCCTTCGCCCCCCCCCCCCCCCCCCCCCCCCCCCCCTTGGCTACGCGCCTGGGCACCCACCAGAAAACAAAATTAAGAATTAGTAGTCAATGGTGCCATCTGAGGCATCTTTTTCAATCAATTTGGTCTACAATTAGTTTTAAATGCAATTTTAGTTTCAAATACACCCAGCAGCTCACATGAGCTGACCTGCCCATTTCCAACTATTTAGAAGAAATATCCAGTTATTTCTAATGCAATCAGGATGGGGCAGTGATGTCATTCTGTCTTATCCATTGGCCACAATTCGAAGCAACCTTTATCTAAAGGAGTAGTTGTTGGGGGAGGGGTCTAGTTTACCTTACAAATGTTTTGCACATACTATGCAAAACATATTATCTTTAGATGAATCTCAGAAGGTGTAAGCAACTTCTTTTCATATCACAAAGACATGAATAAATCCTTTCTCAACATTGTCAAGATATACAAGTTTGCAGTGATGGAAATTTAGGAAGAGAAACAAAGCATGATTAAAGCGAGACATGTCACCCACCTCCCCCCCCCCTCCCCCACTCTTACTCTCCTTCATTGGATTTGTGAAAACAGTCCTATTTTGGGCAAATAATGGACAGTAAAATGTGCATTGCATGATGTGAATGAAGCCACAAAATAAGAGCAAGTCCAATTCATTGTCAACTCAAAATCTATTTGTAAGTTATGCATGCGAGTAAACAGTACATCAAAAAGCAGGACTCCAAACAAGGCCATGTTTAAATGGAAAAAAAGCTGGAGTACACAACCCCTATTGATAATGACACCTTTCTCCAAAGTTGTCGGTCCACCCATGGCTAAACCCCAAACGACGAGTGCAAGTTTGTGAGTCAGTACCCATTCCGTTCACTCCCCCCTCTCCTCCCCCCTCCCTCCCAACCAACAAAAAAAGAACGAAAACCTTTCGTTTTGATAGACACAGAGCTACGATAAAATGCAAACTATTTTAACGTGATCAATAAATACATCGTTCATCAACTAGTCCCTTTATCCTCTGTCTTGTGGGCATCTCGCCCTTTCCTCCTTCCCTTCCTAGATTCCTTTCCTGTTTTCCCTTCCCCCCTCCCCTTATCAGTGTTGTCTCTTTTCTTGCTCTCATCTCCTTGTTTGTCCCCATCCTCCTTCTTCTTATCGTCTGAGTTTTTATCCTCATGTTCAGTCTTCTTGGTATCTGCAGGTCTCTTCTCTCCTTCTGTTTCGTCTAACATCAGTTTGCTGATTCCTTCGTTGGCCTGAATGATCTGTTCTGTGATTTCATCCTTATCTTCCACCGTGTTCTTATCTTTGGAAGACTGCAAAAAATAAAAAATAAATAAATAAATAAAAATACGACCAACCAGACAAAACCCATACTTGGAAATAGCTTGCACCAGTGTGGAGCCTAAATCCATGTACGGGAATCAGTTGATGATGTGTTTATAAATGACCGTATCCTGCTGATACCTGTGTTCTACAACATGCTATAACTACAGTGTAACAAACTTCTCTTTGTAACTCAATTCTTAGCGTATATTAAAGTTAGGGCGACCTAACGTTTTGACCCTAGCAGGACCTTCTTCAGAGGCTAACTGAAGATTAGCCTCTAAAGAAGGTCCTGAAGTTGTCAATCACTAAAACCAATCTAGCAGCTTAGGAGAGATTTATAAGTGAAACTGGCTGTTGAAGGATTCTCACTTGTAAGCATGATTCCTATATTTAAAAAAAAAAATTTGGTTTGGATAAATACTAATATCCTTCACTACTTTATATACCAAAAATATAGCACTTATAATCCACTCATTGCGATTTTGTCTACAGATCCCATGCATTTACACTCATGTCACTAGTGCACCATACCTCATGAAGGCTATGATATATGGATTGCTACTCACTATAGTGCATTTTCTAGTAATTCACCTAGTCAACTGAAGACAACTACATCATTAACAAAGAGTGTTATGCACAAAATTAGGCCTGAACCTCGTATATCATTTGAGATATTTTTCAACTTTAAGAGTATTAGATTTTTTAGATGAACTAAAACATGTGGTTTCAAACTAACACTAAATTAAGCATTTTAAAACTTTAAACATGTTATCACACTATTGCTACACACTAAAAATGCATATTGCTTTCAAACATTTCAGTGAGACATATTGCATTTTTAAACCAACCAGTTGCTTATCGAAGGAAAATGCTGTTACCTTATTCAAGAAAGTCGTAAGATCTCGTTTCATGGCGTATGCATCCTCCCCGTCAGCGTAGTACTTTGGTTCGATCTCACTGACCCTAGATTAAGAAGATGAAGAATACATGGGAATGAGGAGAATAGTTGGGAAGAAAACAAGCAAATACATGAATAACAACAACTCTAGTAAACGGTGGTGGTATTTAATTACTCTCAATTCTTATCCTTCCTACTCGATATTAGACAGAACTCCTCAACCTGTCCCTGCATATGTCCTAAATAGATGGGACACAAAGTACTGGGGAAGAAATAGAGAACAGAATTAACGATGCTCTGATTAATTTCTTGATCTGCCTGTTAGTCTAGGACAATTAAAAATGTTTAGTTCTAATTTGACAAAGATAACTTCCTATGCTTTCATCCTCATACTTGACTATTGTTTCACACACCCGTACATGTAAAGCAGTGTCAGGGTCTCCCTAGAGTGGTTGTCTGACTGTTGGATGACCAAACCTACCATAATTCTTCTACAATGACTGTACAATGGGGATTAATATCTGCTTTACTTTATACGGGCAAAGTTTTAAGGACTTTTGTTAAATTCTCCCTTCGAAACAACCAGGCCTCATATTTGGTGTCCAAATAGACATTATGGCTGTGTGAAAAAGTGACCAACAGTATTGTGACCAATACTTACACTATACAGAGATGTGTAGGTTTGGTAAAAAGAACACCAGCTTTGAGGGTGATACCAGTTTTACCTATGTGGGGGTATTACGTTACAGTACAATCTGAATTTGATGTTAATAATAATCGTCAGGCAGACAACCTCCACAAGCTGATTTTGGTTACCCAACTAGAAATTTGGTCATCTTGGACCATTAAAAATTTGCGCTGCTTATATGCGTTATCTGTACTGTTTACAGATGTCTGCAACAAAGCAACTCGGTCGCATGGAAGTGTTTATCAATGTGCAAACACGCCAGGTGAACTTGACTAGTTCAAGGCTCCACATGTTCACTTTGGTCAAACAGAGAAAAATGCTTTATAAAGCACACATTTAGGTGCTTAAAAACAACAAGTTTGACTTGAAACTTCAAAAATATGCTTCAAAAGATCTCTTCTTCAATTGTCAAAACAAAACTAGTATACACTACTAGTGATCAACTCACAGTTACCAATATGAACCGCTGTAAAAGACTGCAGCGTTTCAAGTTTCCCAAGACTAAATAGGACTGATAAGACAGCGCCCTTTGTATATTTGGGGCGGTGTGGCTGGAGAGCACATTTCCGTACAGTCAGATGTCTCCTATACAGACTGAGATATCGAATCAAAAGTCAGGCATATCTTTTGAGTTTTGCAGGTTTCACAGAATAGGCACTGCTTGTCTGCGGAGATATCCTCTCTTCTGTGATATTGATTCAGCTTTCCATTTTGTAGTTGCTGCAGCTTTCCTTATTGACATGTCGCCTTACCAGTGACCACATTTTCCATGCACTTTTAAATGCAGAATACATTAAAGGCATTGAAGACTCGCCCCAAACCACGTGCCGCGCTCTGAAAAAGTTAACTTTCCGTTGCTTGCAAGTGAAGTTTTCTTCTTGTCGCTACAAAATGCAGACAGTAAATGAAACGTGATACCTTGTTATCTTTTATCTAGACCTGAGATGTCCATCGCTGCTATGTACACTGTGTTGTGGGTATTGACCATAGCTGTATGTACTGACTGTACACTAGTGTCTAATTACCGACGGTAGCAAGCTGTGTGTGTATTTTCCGGGATCTATGGTGGTGTCTAACACTTCTGTTACACCTCATTCAAAACTAGGTCAGATTACCGGCATGAAACGTTTCTTTGTGCGCGAGTCTTCACACCATTTAAGGGGGGTCATCTTATGTTGAGTTTCTTCCTTGTAACTAATTTGTGCAATAATCTTCCACAATTTCAACATGGTTCCCTTTCTTTGTATTCTTGATATACTTTCATCACCATCAAAGCAAAATATATAAAATAACAACAACAGTAGTTATACTCACTCAAATTTGAGGGTGTTCTGATAGAGATGGAGGGCAGCACGATTACTGGAGAAAATGAAAAAAAAGCAGAAGGTGGGGTGAATTAGAGATCATAAAAACACATTAAAAATTCATTCAATATTAACAAATATTCAAATTTATATTATTATAAATTATTGACACAGGTGACAGATGTTGACAGATTTTTTTTTTGATGAAAAAGATAATATTAATTTCTTGGTTGGGTAGAATCTGTTTTTGTAATATCCAATGTTAACACTAATTAATTACTCATTGTGATGAAAATCATATTTGGGTATGAGACATGGTTTGAGGAACTATTTAACTTTATCACAAGTTAATCTTAAGCATAGTCAACTCAATACTGCCACAAAATATGCTAGAAAGTCACATGAATGGTCATTCATGTTCAAACTTTAAGAGTTTTGACTGCTATCCATAACAACCTTTTCAAAACAGCTAAAATATGTCATTTAATACTCCTCAACATCTATGAATTTATTAGAAACATTTGAGCAAATTTGAGCAAAATATGCTGTCAATTTGTAAACTTCGGTCCTGGCCCTGTTTAGTGTTTACCAGTCCTAGTGGTCTGTATACTGATAATTGTAGGCATTTATTGATCTATTTCACTGCAAAATTGAAACGAAATGTAACTAACATCCAAAGGTATTCAACAAAACAAGTATAAAACCTTTTAAATGATATGGAATGGTGTGTTGTCTGTCAATCCGTGGAGTTGACAAATGTTGCAATATATGTAAACCAACTCCCCAGTGTAGATACATGCATACAGTGCTGTACCTTTTGCGTACATGAAGAGACACATATTGTGCATTGAAGCACTCCACCATGGCACGTGATGCCTGGTCCATTAATTTCTGGGCCAAACCTAGCCTCCGATGGGATCGTTTCACAGCCAGCGATGTAATGTGGCCATGAGGTTTCTCGTCTGGATCTTCCTCCCTGTCAAAACAGCACAAGGAAGAAAAACAATTTTGCAATTTTTTTTCCAGGAATTTTAAGCAGTAGTTTATTCATCATCTCAAATCTGGAAAAATTCCTGTTTTACAAAGTATTTCATGATAAGATGTACCACCCCTCCCCCTCCAAAAAAAATGCTAGAAATATCCAATAATGGTCAAGTTTGATGTTCGCAATTCAACAAGCACTTTCATGTAGGTACAATAACACATTCTATTGTCTGAGCAGACGCTTTGCAATATTTGGAAATATTTTGAACGACCAGCAAATTTGGTCACATCCAACATAGGTGCTACAATGTGGTCATATCATACTTAACAAGTATATAGCTACAGTACTTTAGCAAGTTTCTTGAAAACATAATCTGTCACTTAGTTTTGTCAGACAACATTCATCAGAATGGTTGAAATTACACAAAAACATTAATGTTTTGTCAATAAAAACTCATGAAATTTGAGGGAAACGAACACCTTTCTGAGGTGAATTAACAGTAACCAAACATTTGAAGATTGCTGGAATGGTCGTACAACATCCATATATCTCCTAGATCGAAAGGTGAATACATTGCATGGCTGGTCAAAGTTACAACAAAACAAAAACCTAAAATGCAACTTTTTCAGTCAAAATAACATTTTTATTCTGTAAGAACCATTTCTCATAAGCTTGAAAGCAGCTGCTGCCCACACCCTAAACTTACATTTTAGCCAAAACGTAACCAACCACCTTTTGGTTCTCATCCTCGGCGACATATGACAGTTGTGGCCAGGACAGTCCATGGTAAAAGTAATACTTCATTTGGTAGTTCTCAGGCAAGCAGAGCAAATTGCAGTGCTGCATATTCATGAGGTCTTGTGGCTATAAAAGAGAATAATGTCAAAAAAATGTTGCAAACAAGTAGCCTAACAACATGAAATCCTATAGTCTGTGCTGAGTGACATTCTGATTTACATTTCAAGGGATCAACAGGTGTTCAAAGAACACATATTGCATGACCTAAAAATTTACAATATTTGTTTTGTTAAACATTATTGTGAAGGAAACTTGCATTGGTGGAAGGCACCTCTTTCCGCGTTGGGTATATGGATTGTAGTGTAGACATGTTTGTTGGAATGACCATGCAAACTGAAAACTGAACTTTCAGAATGACAAAGGACAGATCCCGTTCTTTTTCAGAGCGACTCCCAGCACTTGACATGTAGATTGACAGCGAATTTCCAAAATAAGATTAAGGATATTTGAGTTAGTTTTGAAGAAACTTTTAAAAGATATTTAAACTGCAGAAAAGGTAAATTAAGAAAGTTACTTTCTGCAATGAAAACATGTATCGACCATGGTGGAAAATCATGATTTTGTGAAGTAATGGCAGAAACTAACATCCCTCTGCAAAGTGTACAGACTTTACAAAGAAGTCCATTGAGAAACCTAGTATTTGCCAAGGCAATTCTAACATTAGGCTGAGTACCAGGGTTCCAAATCTTTAATACTGAACTAACAATATTTACACTTATGTTTACGTAGCCCAAATTCTTTTAAATGAAAATTGAAAGTTGAATTGGAGTGGCATAGGCCTAGGCTACATTAATTCTATAAGAATTACAAAGGTTTTTCCTCCCTCCAATCTTTATGAGACTTCCGGATCTGTTAGTAGACTAGTTTCATCTTTTAAACTGTGTTACAACTTACAATACAAGGATATTAAGAAAATGGAATTGATACTTTGCATAATTGGGAAGCTGTGGAATTGGCAACACCAAAGTTAGGCCCACAGTAGGTTTAGTAAGGCCTAATAATTGACGCACCTTCGTAATTGACGCAACTAGCAACTATACAGCAGGCAACCTTAACTTTTTGCAGTGAAACTTTTTGCAGTGCAGAGTTATATATTTCATGAGTTTGAATCCATTTCAGCTATGTGCTGATCAAATTGTGTGTGTTTTATAGCTTTTAACACCTCACCCCAATTTTGCACGTATTTTTGGCATTTGGAAATCTTTCTCCCTAAAAATAACCAAAATTACCTCAAAATGATACCACAATTCTCTGGAACCTGACCTGTCTGAGCTGAGAGGCTCAGAGCCCGTAAACATCATTCAGAGTCAATGGATGTATACTTACAGTTAGCTTATCAACGAATGTGTCAATTTCAGGGTATGAAAGAACTTGACACGGCAGACCTTTTGTGGTCACATTCTGCACAATTGTACATTGCATAGGCCTAGGCACAGAACAACAAATATTTTGATATCATTACATTTCAGGGGAAATACACATGAAAAACGCATACAGTTGAGTTATTTTGGATTTTCCTTGATAGACATCGTTGATCAAATCCTTAAGTGCGTCAATTAAGAGCCCACCATACTACTAAATAGTAAATGTAACTTAGCCTAGGGCAGGCCTGGCTGAGATAGGCCTAACATTAGGCTATGTCACTTGTTAGTGTTACTACTGTTACTGTTATGTTAGGCGTAACAAAAAGTTAAGCGACGCGTAACATTTAGTTAGCATTCTTACACTTGCACGTCTGATATTCATTGCTTCGTCGGCTTGGTCAATACCACGTTTAGAATTTGGATACGTTTTACGGCTTTGGATTCTGTTTTTGCGACTTCATCAACAACTTTGCTGTAATCGGCCTAGGCCTAAGTTAGATTGTGTTAGACTGTATGCTAACAGTAAGCAGAACAGACCCAGGACATGTGTGTTATGTGTACTAAGTTCTCGATCACATGGATACTAAATTGGAGTGTGATATGTCCGACAAGATAACGACTTGAACCGAATTTAAAATTCGAAAGAGCGCCGCATATTCTTGACACATACGTTGGTCGAGGTTGTTTTTTCGGTTTACAAGAGGTAGGGGAGGAGATAATTGAAGCACAAATTTGTGTGTACAGAGAATAAATGCCCCCTGCTTATGGATTTCGCTATTTCAACCTCCAGACTACAAAAGATTAGAACATCATATTGCACTCTCCTGCAAGTTTCTGGAAATTTTCCCCAAGATTACATATCCCAAATTAGTATGCCTTAATTACACTAAGTGGAATTCATATAGGCAAACACAACTGATAACAAAATGCTCTCCAGTTGGCCGATGCCCAAGAAAGAGAGGTTGGGTCCTGCCCACAATCATTGAGCTCACTGATCCCCTCCCCCCCCCCCCACTTGCATTGCACTTTCCCTCCAATATGTTATAAAGTAACAATACACTACTGTCAGTGCTATATTTTCCCAGGGCACCTACAAAAAAATCCCCAGGTGTTGACCCATGGAGCCAGGCCTATAGCCCCATCACCCTAGTCCATTTGTCAGGCCTGCAAAGTGGCTGTACAGATGTCCACATTTTTCTATGCATAATCCATCATTCCTTCTCCCTTTAGCAGGCCTTTCTCTTTTGACAGGACACAACTTGGAGTGTAAAGTGAATAGTTCTTAACTCAAAAGAAAACAAAACAAAGGATTTCTCATGAATTTCAATGTAATGCTTGTTATTTCATTCAACAATGTAGTATGCACACACACAAATCTAAGGCAATTTAATAATAAACCACCCTGCAAAAATGAAATTTAATCTATATCAATATCAAGCTCACTTTGAAAGATGGGTAGCTTATTTTATGAGTAAAATTAACATAATTTTTCTCACATCATTTCTTCATTTAACCAACTCATCAGAAAGTGATGAATGCTTTGATAGGACAGACTCAGCCCTTGCCTGCAGACAAAAGTACATCCATATGGTGGAGCAGGCTCAAAATTCAAAATAAGTACTAAATGACTTCCATCTTATAAAACAATATTTGCAAGCTAAAAACTATAATACATAAGAACGTGCAACTTGAGAAACAAACATGTCTCGATCGAACAATTGCTATTCATCTGTTTACAGACCACATGGACCAAATACTAGGCTATAAATTCATCAATTCCAATGAGTTTAATGTCTTGAAATGTCATAATTTATTTACAGGCCAAAAGATGCATCACTTGGGCAAGGTATGTGAAGGTATATAAATATCTACAATATTTAACACATTTCCTTGTTCTGTTTATTCTTCTTCTTTTTCAAAACAAAATATGAAGCTTTAACAGCGCAACAAGTAATTGACATGCCACATTCTGAAACATACAGATGCCTTTAGACTGATTAAATGTTCCTGCAAATGAATCAAATTGTCATAGAGGTATATGACTACTACTTGGTATTTTAGGTCTGCAGCTTTTTCTGCAACTATCAATCGGTATCCTTTTCATAATTCTATCACAATTCAATGTCAGGATATGAAAGTTCACATTGCTACAGAATCGTCCATTAATGTAATATGTTAAGTTCTTAGAATCCTTGTCAAATCTGATCATGAAAATCTGACATTTATAGGTTATCAAAAACCAAAAGAATTAGTATATCCACTACCAGTTTTTAGTCTTCAAGTGGATACAACGTAATGCAATAAAATATAACAACAATACAATTAACTTAAGAGAAAACAAAAGTGGGGTAATATATATTTATTAGTAGGATATGCAGCAATATATAGTTTTCTATTTAATATGATATATAAACATGAATATTCAGTTCTGCCATGACAGCACCCAGTTGGGACAATGTTTCTATATAATGTTCTTTCATGTCAAAGGACTTGTACGTACATTATCAGCAGTAAGAATATCCTATTTCTATTTTATATAGGTTCAGAACTGTTCATACTGTCAGTAAAAGTGCTTTCAACCATGATGTGTGAGGGCAGTATAGAGTGGTATTAGCATTGCAAAATTGTCCCAACTGGCTGATGACAGACTTGGAGAACATTCATGGTTTCTCATTTCCACTCGTTGATATGAATATGGAAGTATCTCTCACTTATATGAATATGCAGGTATCTCTTACATGAATATGCATGTTCGCTCATTGATATGAATATTTAAGTTCACTCACTGATAAAAATATGCAAGTTTCACTCATTGATATGAATATGCACAAAGTTACAAAGTTCAGTTCTTCTACACTTATTTTTTCCAGATAGCAATCTACATTTTTTCACTTGCCATGTACACACACAGTAAGAAACATCCAACTATTCTCAATTCAAGCTCTTTACTTTCAAAGAGGTCATTCTATCTAGTGAACTATTACAGTGATTCAGGTTTTCAAAATTGTTAAACTTGTTAAATTTCAGTGTGTATTAATCAACTACATAACCAAAAGGTGTTCTAGAATGACGTCAACTGAAATTCAAAGCAGCAAAGAAAAAATATATCTATGTAAAATACTTGTTGGCTTTTTTCTTTTTCTCTCTCTCAAAACTGAAGATATATTGCCTGAATACGGAGAGCCAAACGTTCCATAAATGTCGAAAAAGAAAGTGAAATGTCAAAGTTAATATATATATGTTCAATTCGATATCAACATGTTACAATTCGATATCAACATGTCGAAACAAAATACCAATATGTCATTACGTCTATCAACATGTCAAATTCAACATCAGCATGTCGAAAACTTGTAACAGCATGGCACTACTACATTGGTCATGTCAACATTGCTTGCTAGATACAATATTGAAGTCATGCTATAATTTTGGCACATCGGCGCACGCCTACATTTCGTTAATGCCCAAAACTGTATATATATGTCGAGACTTTATATGAGAATGTCCAAAACTTGTGTCAGCATGTTGAGAGAAGGAAATAAAATATTCAAGCCACAGGGATCACGTTGATGCCTTAGTGCAATTTTTGGGCCGTTTTTTGGATACAGCAATGTCCAATAGGGCCAACACCTCGAAAGAATTATCCTGCTCTTTGTTAACATAATCAAATCATGTGACGGCCATGGGCACTTTATGGCTGTTGCCTGGGGCCCGGTACAGATAAAAGTCAAAGATGGTATTTTTTGGTTTCTCCAATGTATAAAGGGTCCAATGCAAATACAGGAATTATCCTTGTGTCTTTGCACATGATTAAATCACATGTGGGCCAAACGTTGGCGCACCGATGTGCCAAAATTATAGCACGACGTCAATATTGTATCTAGCAAGCAATGTTGACATGACCAATGTAGTAGTGGCATGCTGTTTCAAGTTTTCGACATGCTGATGTTGTATTTGACATGTTGATAGATGCAATGACATATTGTATTTTGTTTCGACATGTTCATATGGAATTGTAACATGCTGATATGGAATTGTAAAATGTTGATATCGAATTGGACATATATATATTAACTTTTTTTTCTTCATTTATTTCATCTATACATAAGAACAATAGAACAAAGTGGTATAGTGTAAACAGGACACTAGAAAAACAAGAGTAGTTTATCGAGCTAGCAACCAAAAAATAACAAAAAAACAAAGAAAGAAGGTAACAATTAAGAATGGAGATAAATAAACAAGACACTTGGGCACTTCACTTTCTTTTAAGACATTTATGGAACGTTTGGCTCTCTGTACCTGAATACCTTTACCCCATATGATGAGTAGCACAAATAACACCAGGTAGAAACATGTTGTGGGTACAAGATATTATTACTGCCAATGTCAGAAAACTGACAAATATATTTTGTAGCAAATGAAATACATATATATTATATATATATACAGTATCAACCTGAAGATCATACAATAAGACAAACTTAACACTTAATACAACAAAATCCAGCCATATGCCAATAAATGCAAGGTGTTTCATCAATGTTCCAGTACACAGAATATTGTAAATACAGAGTAAATGGCCTGAAACAACGGATTCATAAAAACAGAAGACAAAAAAACACCAGTGTTGGTCCAGCTTGAAAAATATGATAAATTGGACAAAGTCCAGAAGGTTACCATGAATTCAAAGGAGTACGAAAGTCTCTGCAGTTTACTTTTGATCCAGCACTGACTGTAGTGGGCTATGCCTATAATTACCCATGTTCCCAAGATAAAATAAAGCCTAAGTGTTTGAAGGATTTCTCCATTTTTCAAGAGGTATGGGGTGGGATGGAGGGGGCTTTGTTGTTGGTGCTGTGAATTATTCCACAACTTCCGATGTCTTTACAGAAAATAGTCAACTTCATTGGTTTTAGTTAAAGATGGAATGGTCAATATGCAAATGCCAGAATGATTGCTGGGGGTTTAAGAAATACATTTCAATAAGTTAAGGGTGTCAACACAATGTAATTGAAGGTATTTTAATCTAAGACCAATTCCATCATTTTCAGTGAAAATGTGTGAACATTAAATCAGAAGTCACTAAAATGGGTAATTATTGAGACAGAAATCAATTTTCTGATTGAAATGTTTTTTCGATTTCCTTAGTTAAAACAAAAAAAATTATTTCATGGTGACATTGTCCTAAAATCATTGGTTCAACGCCGTTAATAGGATGTCAATTTGTAGGTCAAAAACTTGCAAATTGACGATACTTAAAAAAGTTGAATTAAATAATTATTGCACATATCCTGAGTTACAGAGATTTTCACCTTATTTTTATTCTTACTCAAGTTAAAATGCTGACCTTATATATTAAAAAATTATGACTAAATATAAGAATACTACATTCTACTGCCTTTGAATACTAATTTTAAAAATTACGCTGAAAAACTACCTGCGAGGCAATTTTGGGAAAAACTCATCTCACTAACTGGAACTTTTGACATTATACCAACAGCTTCCATTTCTTTTTTTGGTGAAGACTTTGCAACTGATGAACAACAAGGGGAAATAACATAGAAGTAACTAGCAAGTACCCAATGGTAACACTTATCCCAAAACGGCAAGTGCTCAAGGACAATTTCCTTTGGTCAAGGTTTTTGGTGGCAACAATTGCCTAAGTTATTATGTCTATAATTAGTTATCTTCAATTAAGACTAAATAAAAGGTAAAAAAACAAATGTATTCATGGAATGGAGAACACATATTCCTTTCAGATAATGTCGATATTATGCAACTGCTGGCATCATTCATGAAGAAGAAACCCTAAATGCTGTCTTGGTACTTGATGTTATATCTTTGCCTTTCATTTTTCCGTCTCTGCGACCTTTTTTGCATGCTTGGCTTAGCAGTATCGTAATATGCTCCAAAACACAGGGATGGGGGGGGGGGGGGAGTGGTTCAGTCAGAAAAGTCTGTCCCATCATGCTTAAACTCTAAAGCCTAGGGACCACAGCTCAACACTTAGCAACATTTTGTATAAAACTAATATAAACAACAGCTCCTCTTTGGAACAATAAAATTTGTCTACCCAAAGTTTTACATAAGTTACTGACAATTTTGTAAAATATTTTGTTATAGGTAAATCATAAAATTTTGATTTGGTAATTGTTTAAATCATTCTTTTTCTAATTTATTATACAGACATTAAACTAATGTCAATAACAAGTATATCAGCACCTGAAGTCAAAGATAATATTTGTACAGGACAAACACACTTGACTATTCTTCATATTACTTAAACATAACATGTAAAATTTACTCCCATAAATGAAGATATACGCAATATCCTATTTGTTGATTGTCTTTGTTATCTGTTCAATAATTGTTCTCAAAGTAAAGATTTTGAGGATAGAAGACTCAGTAACACAAAATGAACATTTTGAATTTCACACAAATGTCTCAAAATCTGAAATTGATCTATTCTCAATCATCAATACTTCACAAATCTTCGTGCTACACCTTAAAAATTATTTTTCTTCTTCTAATTATTATTAATAAATAGCCTTCTCACTGTCATTGTTATTTTACATGGATTTTCCCCAATAAAACTTAAAATTGTTATTATAATAGTCATAAAAATAATTATACAAACACACAATCTTCAACAAGATTTGTGACAGCTCTATTTGTGAAGTAGTGTAATAGGTATATATATAGTCCAATTTTAACAGGAAGCAATCTGTACAATGCTGAAGTGGCCGATAGGCCCATCAATCATCCGACTGCCATTTGATGTATTTGAGGTGTCCCTTCATTACCTTTGACCCTTGACCTGTACTCGTCATTTCTGTTGCCCAGCAACCAGATGACATCACTTCTACCTTGATGGAGAAGTTTTAATCTTGATGCGGGGGACTGGATGTATTTTACAGAAAGTCATCGCTTGTTACTTTTTGGCTAGCACTGTTGATAGACAAAAACAATAACAAAATCAATAACAATAAAAACAAGATTCAGTCGAAAATAGACTTTGATTTACAATATGGTGGAAAATGAACAAAAATAAGTGCTACCAATACTTACTGGTTTGTGCCCACATTTTCATGTGATACTTTTGTCAATGTTAACAAGCAAAAGGAGTGTTGAGAGGAAAATCAATAAAAATTCCCTTTAGTACAATCATCTCACCATAAATAATTTTTCAAATGTCAAAAGTATTCCAAATGTTAGTTTATATAAAGCATGTTTATAAAAGCAAATGGTTTGAAAATAAATATCATGTTATCTGAATATGATTGTAGCCTTTTGTCAGATTTTCCATACATTTATATCATACTCCTTCTCAAACTATAATGTACACGCACAAAACTCCAAAAATCATATTTGGGTAATTGCAGTGACCAAGGACAAATGTCTATCCTCTTACGTGCTTTGCTATTAGAATGCAATGTAAACGTAATACTTCATTGATCACATATCAACGGTTCTGTAAACCAGGACCGATTAGAACTGAGATCAAACAGATAATCATTCACAAATCAAGAAACTTATCAAGATGGGAATGTCACCCCAATCCTTTGATTAGCCATCGGTAAAAGAAAGCATGATACATGCTTCACCTCATAGTACTGAATGGAACAAAACCATACAGACCACACAGTGTAGGTACTACATACATAGCCATGGTTAAAGAAAGCATGATACTTGGTTCACCTCATAGTATAGAATGGAACAAAACCATACAGACCACACAGTGTAGGTACTACATAAATAGCCATCGGTAGAAGATAGCATGATACATGGTTCACCTCATAGTACTGAATGGAACAAAACCATACAGACCACACAGTGTAGGTACTACATACATAGCCATGGTTAAAGAAAGCATGATACTTGGTTCACCTCATAGTATAGAATGGAACAAAACCATACAGACCACACAGTGTAGGTACTACATAAATAGCCATGGTTAAAGAAAGCATGATACATGATTCACCTCATAGTACTGAATGGAACAAAACCATACAGACCACACAGTGTAGGTACTACATAAATAGCCATCGGTAGAAGATAGCATGATACATGGTTCACCTCATAGTATCCAATGGAATAAAACCATACAGACCACACAGTGTAGGTACTACATACATAGCCATCGGTAAAAAAAAAGCATGATACATGATTCACCTCATAGTACCGAATGGAACAAAACCATAGAGACCACACAGTGTAGGTACTACATACTTACAGTAGCCATCGGTATGAGAAAGCATGATACATAATTCACCTCATAATATAGAATGGAACAAAACCACACAGACCACACAGTGTAAATACTACATACATAGCAATGGGTAAAAGAAAGCATGACACATGATTTGAACACCTCATAGTATCCAATGGAACAAAACCACACAGTGTAGGTTCTACATACATACTGTGCAACTGCTCACTTTGCAGACTTCAACATGTTACAAACAGGCCATTGTTAGGTTCCTCATATTTCCATGTCACATTTAACAGAATGAGAATTCTGGTCTCTTGAGATATCATTTATGCATGCTAATATACAACTATCCAATCTTTCATTGGTGACTTCTATGGAGGTACACTCTGTGAAATATTCTGACGATACATTATTCTATCAATTTATCCTAAATACAACAGAGTTGAAAGAGCTAGAGTAGATTCTATGAATATATTATGCTGGGTTTAACCAACGTTGCTCAATAGTAGGATTAATATAATATATCCTATATATCTATTAGAAAAAATTTCACAAACTACAAGGTTTTCTTTTCATTGAATTATTTATTTTTGGATGATTCACCAGAGAGTCCTTGAAATGTTAGCTGATCAAAAGTACATACCATAAAACTCTTTGCTGCTAAATGTGTGATTTAATTCTCTCATAAATCCATAACTGGCCATGAGGGAAGGGGGGGGAGGGGGAAGGGGTGAGAGGTCTCCCAAGAAATCTGTCCCCTCACCACAGTGGCTTCTACACATCCATGTTGCTTTGAAATCTCACACTCACCTCTAAGGAAAAGTTTCTTTCGCTCAATCTGTCATGCATACATACTCAAAATAACACAAAATTGTTTTTAGCTATGTGACGTAATGTGACGTATGTGATAAAAAGCTGAAGCTTTGGGCATCAATCAAAGTGTAAATTGCAAGTTGTATGCAAATATAATACAGATAAATTATTTCAAATTTAGTAAATAAAAAGTTTCAAAACAAACTGTCATACCTGTACACATATTCATGACTCCCCCTCCCCCCCCAAAAAAAAAAACATACAAAAAATTATTGGAAATGCTCAAGAAATTTGATCTTACCTAGAGTAAGATAATTAGCAACATCCTCAGTTTCTCAACCTATCAAATATACCATTTCTAGGTAAATCGCTAAAACCATGGAGGTAAAACAGACCTCCATGCTAAAACGTACCTTAGGCACAGAACACCATTAAAATACTTCTCTATTTTATATCTTAAAATATCATATTCGTACCACTAAAGTAGTGATACCACTTTGAAAAGATAACCTGAGGACAAATGAAAGGGATCCCTCTGGAGAGCTCTTTAATTGGTTATCATTTTTACTTCCTTTCTTGACCAAATTTTCTGGATGGAGAACATAAGCTGCTTAAACCTGAGGGGGGATTTAAGAAGGTCTTAATAATAAGAGACTGGTATTAATACATTCCAGAGTAAAGAGGTCATATGTGCAGTTTGCATGCATAAAGGAGTACTTACTAACTAACAAAGAATAAAGCAAGGCTTCAACTTTACAGGTATTTTATAGGAAAGGTGTCAGAAAATGGATATTTGACAAATTGACAGAGAAGAAAGGCACAGTAATAAGGAAAAGAATCACCACAGAACAAATGAACAAATATATAACAATGAAAGCATTGTCAATTTCATGAAACTTCATGAGGGGATTTTAGGACAGGACACAAAGAACTATGTACATGTTATAGGTCAAACACCCTTGCATTTATATGCACATGATCACAACAGGTTCATAGTACTCTGACAGTCGCAGAGCTTTACAAAGAAGACAGAAGTGTAGTTCTTCATCCTCAACTAATTTCCCAGAATTTACTGGCAGGACTGAATGAGGCTAATGGATTTACTCAACCAATACAGAATACGATACTGTCTTCTTTCTCAAAACCTAAATGGATATCTTTTATTGATAACCTGAAACAATAAGCCTTGCTCAGGCTGATAACCAAGGACCAGACAGCTGTGATACACTGCCACGATTAGAGCTGTTTAGAGGTGCTGCTGCCACGTAGAAGCTAAAGAGCAGCCTTACGGTAAACAGTGGAGTTCCATCAGTTATCTAACTGCTGTACATATGGAACAAGGATTCACAAAGAAAGGGAAGGGTATACAATTTAGGATATGTCTATAGAAGAAAGGATAATATTAGAATTTAAAGATAGCCATCATACAAGAAAGAAAAGGACAGTGTAAGTGCTTATGAAAATATACCAGCACTGCACACGACAGAGGATTCAAAAACAGTAAATAGTTTTGAAATTTTTTTTGGTAAAGTAGGAACAATTGGTATTTGTGGAAGATGTACAAAGCCTGCACACCTTAAAGTAGGTCAGAAAAGATGAAAAAGATGCAAATTATATGCAAAGTGGTCATATATTTTCAAATTGATCATGGGTGCAAACAGGATTAGAGAGGGTATTTTTCAACAAATTACCGTCAGCAACAGAAGAATTGAGAAGAAGGACATGTAATAAACAAGAGAATCCAGTCAAAGAAACAGATAAAAAGAAATATTTCAGCAAAATATCACAACATCAAGGAAAGAGAACATTGCCAAAAGACTGTCAAAGAGGCCTGTAAAATAAAGCAAAACAAGTTTGCAACAATTACTATGAGAGGGTATAGTCACTACAGCACAAACTACAGAGAATTTAATATCTCACAAGGAAAGGAAAACAAATTAAAGAGGCTAGTTTATAACTTTAAAGAAGAAAACATCAAATTCACAACAAACAAAAATTATGCCCAAAGAAGGAATTAATAAATCATCTCAATATATTTATTTGAAAGTGATTGGCTGGATGAAATAAGTATTTTATATCTAGTTTCATATCTAGGCATATAAACTTCACTTCCCACCCTATTCCTACAACTACAGTAACTGCTTAAACTAAGGCAACAAAACTTAGAAACTGTCCAATTTGTCATTAATATCAAACCAATTATTAGCACCAGCTACAGTTGTGTCCATTATATCCGGCTAATACTGTTACTGAATAGAAGGCATTAAGGCAACACACAGACAAATGCAACTAACTCACTTGATGTTTTGAAAACCCCCTCAAAATTCCTCTTTAGCGCATGCTCACAAAAATCATCGTAAATAACATCATTTGGGTCATCACTTTGAGATCGATAAAATGATAACCTAGTCAGTTGGTTGCTATGGCTTCCTGCCTTTATGGTTACGTTGCATTTCATCGACTTGTAATATAAAACACTACGTAACAAGACCTAAACACAGAATGAATGACTGAATGAAAAGGGGGAAAAACAAAAAAACAAAACAAGCACATCACCATCCAAGTAAAGTAAGATGGAGACCTCCATGATACAGAGCCAAACCAAGATGCAAAGAGGAAAGAGGATGAAACTAAATAAATAGACCAACCTTTCTGGAAATGTCAATACAGGTTTCTTCGAGTCCACCACCTTGGCATGTGGATAGCTTGCCTTATGATGCATGAAGGATACAACATAGGTCAAAGTTGAAATGGTATCATGAATATTCATACCACCAATGAATTATGGGTAACCAGAAAATTGAGCAGCTTTCAAAGCTGGTAGGAACAAGATGCTACTGTCGTTCAGTCTTACCACGACATCAATTATTAAATTCATGTCTTGAAATGTGAAGTGGATTCTGGGGGTAATTAATTTGCAAGTATTTATTAAAAGTAAAATCATTTAAGTTAAGATAGCTGCTGTATGATCCATCAGGTTGCCAAGCTCTGCGATCACATATTAGATCCCTTCAAAAGATTCTATGGATTAGGTAATTACCACAGGATGATACTCAGCTGTCTCCACTCAGCCTATCATTCAGGTACTAGCTTGTGCAAATAGCACAGAACCTCCTTCTACATAGTCACCTGTAATTATCTTCCTAGGTTTTTTCTGCTCCAAATTTGCCAGATGGGATGGGCAAGAGTGGTAAAAAAGTAATTACGAGAGGAGTGTGATCGGCTGACAATGCTGCCTGGTGCAATGCTCAAGTAATCTTCAAATCACTTTCTGGAAGTTCTTGTAGTTTTGACGTTATCTCACTTATCTGTTTACAGAGCATTTAAGAAATTCCAAAATGTTTGATTTTGCTCCTTGGAGTAGTCGGCAGTGCTTGAATGTCTCATTAAGACATTGATCCTCTTCAAACTATCGTACAAGCACAAAGCATCATTAAGGTTTATGCTGCATTTAAGTAATTTGGTCATTTATTTTTTACCACACATTTTTTTCCAAAACTAACAATTACTGTGGCTAGAAGATTCTAAGAAAGTAGCTTTTTCTCTTTAACTTTCGTGAAAGTTTCAGAAACAGTTTGGAAAGATATGTATAAAGTGATCATTTTTTTGGGTGATTCATGTAATTTCTTGTTGAATGTTGTGACATGCAGTGTTATTGTTCTGCAGGATAAATAGTACCATTTATATAGTTAAAACAGACTCAAAACTTATCTATTTTTGACTGCCTTCCCTGAGCACTAGCGCCACTGAGCATTGGTTTTCCTCTGGATATTGGTGCTATATAAATTTGCATTTGTTATTATTATTATTTACAAAATCAAATTAAATCACTAATTGTAAGTGGGCGGTGCCAAAGGAGCGAGGGCGCAGCGCTAAAACGTTTCCAGTGTGTAGTTAGGTAGATGGGAAAGTGCAGATTTGGAGTGGGAGACAGGTAAGAGAGGAGCAAAGTAAATGCAAAGATATCAGACTGGTGAATGAACTTATCTCCCGGCATCAGGTAAATCTCACAACTGTTACTCAGCATGTGTCACTGTGTGTGTATGTGTGTGTACTGTAACTATACAATGTGTTTAATTGATACTCTTACATATCATGTATATTAACTGTCTTTAAGTGAACCTCTCACTAGCCTGTTAGTAAATTGGGACACATATTCATATGTTACTCTCATGGGTTGCATGCAATTTACTCTTCACTGATAAGATTGATATTCCAATATCCATGAACCTAGATACTTCCAAAGTTTGGTTTACACAATCCATCTCCTAACTTGATGAATGGCTGCCAATAAGAAGTCACTGTGCTATGTATGACATCACAGCAGTTCAAACAGAACCAATAGACTATTGACATTACTATGCATATGGTATGGCCACAATGGATAATAATAGATCTGCGTACACACAAGGCCAACTTCGCCCACATTCGATTGCTCATCTCGTGTGGATGGCTAAAGGCATCTGTGTGTGTGGATGGCTAAAGGCATCTGTGCTACAGCCTCACGTGAACAATACTCTTGATCACTGCATGTAATATATCATTGATTGCACAGTAATTATGAGTCAATTCAACACACAGCATGAAACAAGTTTAATCCACTTGAGGGTGTGTACTACTTTAATACTGCATAAAGCAGTTGGCTTTCTAACAGGCAGCGGTTACCAGTGTCTATCAACCATGTTTGATTGAGAGTAACAAATGAGGGGAACTAGTTAAGAGGAGAGAGGATTATTGGGAAGACAGTTCAATGTCTTTTATTGTAGAGTAGTACATGGTAGTTATCTGATGTGTGGTAACTTAATGAAGAGTAGCAAAAGACTAGTCCAGACTAGGTTGGATTTCAATGTGTAGTACATTTTAGGTTGGATTTCAATGTGTTGTACATTTTAGGTTGGGTTTCAGTGTGTTGTACATTATAGGTTGTACTTCAATGTAGTACATTTTAGGTTGTACTTCAATGTAGTACATTTTAGGTTGGATTTCAATGTGTTACAAGGTTGGATTTCAATGTGTTGTACATAATAGGTTGTACTTCAATGTAGTACATTTTAGGTTGTACTTCAATGTAGTACATTATAGGTTGGATTTCGATGTGTTGAACATTATAGGTTGGATTTCAATGTGTTGTACATTATAGGTTTGATTTCAATGTGTTGTACATTATAGGTTGGACTTCAATATTGTACATTATAGGTTGGATTTCAATGTGTTGAACATTATAGGTTGGATTTCAATGTGTTGTACATTATAGGTTGGATTTCAATGTGTTGTAAATTATAGGTTGGATTTCAATATGTTGAACATTTTAGGTTGGATTTCAATGTGTTGTACATTATAGGTTGGATTTCGATGTGTTGAACATTATAGGTTGGATTTCAATGTGTTGTACATAATACAGGTAGGTTGGATTTCCATGTTTTGTACATTATAGGTTGGATTTCGATGTGTTGAACATTATAGGTTGGATTTCAATGTGTTGTACATTATAGGTTTGATTTCAATATGTTGTACATTATAGGTTGAATTTCAATATGTTGTACATTATAGGTTGGACTTCAATTTTGTTCCAATACCTGACAAATCCCTCATTAACAATTATAATTTATGTAAAATAGAAAACAGTATCTGCAGAATGTCCTTTCTTCAAAATTTAAGCACCTTTCTTGCACTGAAGCCGTCACCTAATCACATATGCAAGATTTCAAAAGAAATTTTGCTTTAGCAGAAATTGAGGGATGGAAGAAAACCCTACACCAACTTTAAAAGCTTCTTGAAGTCCTATGAGTTGTTTTTAAGAATTAAGATTGAACTGTGAGTGTTTATAACTACATCCCACGACTGAAAATACCTCTTTTGGGACCCAATTCTGCATAATAACTGTCTGGATTCCAAAAGATACCGGATACTAAAGTCTCAAGTTCACAAGATCTATGTATTGAGAAAACTCCTCGGTTCTTTTAAGTCGTGGCTAATATAGACAAAATGTTAATTTACTTGTAACTTGTAACATAGTTTATGCAAAACCATTGATGTAATCACATTTTACATGTAGTTTTCCTTGGAAAAGAACAAATTGGGAGGAAACAGCCATAGTAGACCAATTTGTTACTTTCAGAATCTACAGTAACCGTTTATATACATTTTGTGTACAGTACTTGAGAACTCAGTAATCCTTCCAGGAGCAATGAGAGATACTAAGAGAGGCAGAGTCCATATCAACTAATGAGATGTTTGAGCAGGTATTATTGTATTAATCATTCTATCAAGATTGATGGAGGTTTACTTTCAAAGTGAATGAGGTGATCCATGAGTGAATATCAGATTGTTGACTGTATAGTTGAACTGCTTGTATCTTGATTCTGTGTTTATTTATATAGTGATGAATGTAGTGTCTAAATGAATGTATTGTCTATGATGTGTTTTGTGTATGATGTATTGTCTACGATGTATATTTTGTGTATGATGTATGTAGTGTCTATGATGAATGTATTGTCTATGATGTATATATTGTGTATCATGTATACATTGTGTATGATGTATTGTGTATCATGTTTATATAATGTATGCTTTGTATAAGATGTATGTATTGTGTATGATGTATGTATTGTGTATGATGTACTGTATGTATTGTGTTTGATGTATTTTTTATGTATGACATACATATTTTGTATGATGTAGTGTGTATACATGTATAATTAGTATAATGTATGCATTGTATAATTCTGTTCGATGCATCTATTGGAAATAATGTATTTACTGTGTAAGATGTATGTATTGTGTATGGTGTATGTATTGTGTATGACGTATGTATTTTGTATGTATGATGTATGTATTGTGTATGGTGTATGCTTTGTGTATGACGTATGTATTCTGTACGATGTATGTATTGTGCATGTATGTATTGTCTACTATGTATGTATTGTCTACTATGTATGTACTGTGTATGATGTATGTATTGTGTATGATACATGTATTGTGTTTGATATACATATGACTATTGTGTATGATGTATGTATTTTGTATGTATGATGTATATATTGTCTACAATGTATGAATTGTGTATGTATGTATTGTCTACCATGTGTGTTTTGTGTATATTGTCTACGATGTATGTATTGTGTATGATGTATTACTGAATAAATTATTCCCTGTGACTGGTATGTACTTGGTGTATTTAAATGTAATACTGCTGTCTTGATAAACTAATCTGCTTACACATTGCAATGTTATTTGTTGATATCATTGTCATGTGTTAGCAATATAACTTCATCATAATATGGTCACCCGTTAGGAATTTTAAAGCATGTGTTGCCTCTTGACTTTATTACTTAATGATGACGAATCCTCAGTAAAAAATAAAAAAATATATACCATTTACCAATTAACTCAATTGTCATTGGATTGACTCAGCTTTACTTTAGCAAGTAGTCATGTTTATGCTTTCAGACTTTGACCTCTGCTAAATCTTAAACTTTCACCATGAACAAAAAGACAAGAACTTAATGTTACCCTATTCTGTACACAGTTCTGCTCATTCCTTACAAAGTATTAGTGTAAAGGTACCTTTAAACTAGAGCTAATTAATAAATAAGTATGGATTATCCTCTTTGGTTTAACTCTTTTGCATTTCTACCTGTACATGACAACTCAGCATCTCAAACTAGCAAACATGATTTCACTGATAAGCAATAGTTTACTTACATTGCAAGTGCTAAGTTAAATAATATACCAACATACTGTACCTCCAAACATACAACAGACACACATACAGTAGAAAAAACTCATTGCAAACAGTAGGTTTCAGTTAAAATAGTGACCAGCTTGGATTTACTAATAAACACTTCTAGAGCAAGCCAAATAATATCTGAAACATTCACACCAAAGTTTGCCTACTCACTGGAATATAGCAGCTGGTTATATTACAGACTTCATTCTTGACAAAAAGAATCACACCTATACATTATATATGAAACTAACTGACAGTTATGACCATCAAATGTGTTCACATCAGAAACAAGTGTCCACAACAAAGTGACACCTCTGGGGGAGGGGGGTCTTTTCGGATTACGACCTGATAATCTTGGACTCCTATCCCGATCAAAGGTTCTACACAGGCCCATGGTTTTGATATGGTCCCAACAGCATAATTTGAATAATCATGCATTCTCATCTAAATTTATCTTTCTGTGCTCGCTTTTTCAAAATCAATAACTCTCTCCTCCCTTGCTGTGGAAATTGCCCTCCCAATAACCCTGTCTTCACCCAATTGCTGATGAAAATGGCAAGTAAGGTAGTTAAATGGAAGAGAAATAAAAACATTTATGGCTATAAGTTGAGAATCTGGTATAATATTGTTTGTGTTATTTGAAGTTAATTGCAATAATTATGTCTTGTGTCATGTGAGTAGAGTTAATATTATGTAGATGATGGTATATATATATATTTATATCATGTGAATATGTTGATTAGTGAGATTACTATAAGCTGATGCAGCTCTGGGAGTTATTAGTAAAGTTGGAGAGAAAAAAAGAAGAAACAAGAAGAACAAAAAACAAGAAAGACAAAACAAAGGAAGGTAGAAGAAATAAAGTGTAAGGAAGGAAACGGTAACAATAACTAGGCAGACTGTGCAATAAAGAGAGAAACTACCGAGCAAAGTTTTATCTAGCAAAAAATTTTGCACTCACATTTATATCACAAATTTTGAACAGGTGAAAAATAAACAGAAACCCTTGCATACTGTATGTAACTAATAATGTGAACATGATTAGACCAAAAAGAATGGATGTTACCCATCTATATATATATATATATATATACATGTATGGTTCATTGTTAATGCTAGTATATAAATATACAGTATGTAATATGGACAGATATGTAAAATGATATACAAGCATGACAAGAACATACAGTAAACCGAATATTAATATTCCATATGATAGCAATAAAAAAAGAACCCTGTCATGAGCGAAACCATAAAGCTTAGAACACCAGTCCCTGCATTTCCATGCACCTTTGTAAACATTCTATCCTCATGAATTATGAAGTCAAGATTTCAATAGCACCCTAAAAACCTACAGTTGGGTTTTTAATTTATCTAAGCCATGTGACATTCAAACATAAACTAGATAACTTTCTCAGCATAAGAATTCTGTGTGGAATGGATACTACCATTTTGATAACACCTAATTAGCAAAATATAAACAATTTTAATGACACAAAGACTTGATTAATACTTTCGCCAAGCACACTAAAAAGCACCTCATCCCACACCCCATCCCATGACCAAAACAAACTTTGGTGTTTCTGCATCCGGACAGAACAATGGTCTCAGTAACAATCGGTAAATCAAACATTTACCTTTTGTTATGAGTAACATCATGCTCCCACATAAACTGATTCTAATGAGAATCCACCGGCAAGATAAATTTCAGCATCAATAATTTTTTTAATATTTTTTTTATAGAACACATGCACTCCAAACCCCCCTCCCCCCTCCCCACAAAATATACATATATCTGTATACACTTGAGTTGCAAACCCTGACCACATAAACTAGCAACTTTTAGTTTTAAGCTTTATGATGATTTAGACTGCATTAATATTATTAATAAGTCATGCCATTAATATACATATAGCTAGATTTCAGACCCTCCCCCCACTTTAAGCTTGATATAAACAGATTTCTGATTATTAATTAATAAGGTCATTACAAATACAATGTAGCATGCATTGAAATGATGTAAAAATGTTTTAAAAAATATTAACAATTAAAAAAAGCCAACCAAAGAACCAAATTTATATAAGAAGAAGAAGTTTTTAACCATATTATATACTAAATGAAGCTACATGTTTTCGATAAAAGGAGCACACTGCTGCTTTTTTCTGTCAGATGTTTGAATTAATCGACATACAGTAGTGTTCTGGGAGTCTCTCCATTGTTAAACACGTCCTCCCAGTTTTTCCTAAATTATTACAAATTTTACGATTAGAAACCACTGGGAAAAAATCTGAACCTTTGATATCAATCTCGGTACACTGACAATAACTGTCAAAAATATGTATCTTTCTCTGTTTAGTATATATTTAAAATGCAGAATGCTCCTTTAATTTCCCTTTATATTCCATTAGTGTGTTAGTGACATCAGTACCAACAAGGGTAAGTATGAAAATTAAAATAAATCTACAGACATGCAATTAATTAACCACATCATAAAAATGAAATTTGAGAATAAACTTGGCTCTTTTGTTTAAGTCATTAAGTGAGATAGATAACCCTTCATTTCAATAGACCTATTAACCTGCAACACTATCTTCATAAATTTATTAAATCATTCTTACTTTGACCTTGAAGATATGTATTTTTATGCTGAACATATTTTGCAATCGGATATAAAGGTAGATTGCTTTTGATATTATGATAAACAGTGGTCAATGTCATATCAACAGAAGCAACACTTCCAGCTCTGATATCACAACAGTAAATCAAAAAAATTCAGAAAATTTTTGCAGCAGCTTGCCAACTTTGCAAAATCCACCACCGTAGCTAAAATTGCATATAAAGAAAGTAATTCATAAAAAAAACACCTTAAAACATTGCACAAAAATTGTTTGAAAACTATAGCCCTACAAGGCATTGCACAAAGGGAATTTACTGTAATACAGGAAGCTTCCTCAAGTCATTGCCACAGAATCTTAATCAAAAATAGTTTGAAAAAGGGTTCAGAGGGCTTTTTATTTGGCTAGAAACAAAATTCAAACCAGTGCCCTCTGGATTTTTAAGTCCTAAATCCCTCCCAGCTGAGCTATCCATCACATAGGTGTATGCCGATCCCTATGTGACCATTCCCTTACGTTTGTGCGAAATAAGGTTGCATAAAATGGGAACCTTGAGATTTAACGGCACATCACAGACTTCAGTCGCAGGTTGTGAAATTTTTCATTATCGATTTTTCATGTTTTAGCGCGAGGGGTTGTCAACAAGAGCATAAGCTCTGCAAACCTTTCACAGAAACAAAAATCATTTCTTTGTACTTTTTCTTCAGATAAAGGCGTCTGGGCGGGAAAGGCGTCTGGACAGCAGTATCATAAATGCAGGAAGGTATGGTATGCAATGCTACCACCAACTCTGTTTTTTGGGGGAGGGGGGAGGGGGGAGTGATAATTTAGCTGCAAGATAATTAGGGTAATCAAGCAAGGAATCAACGGGTGGGTTGCAGATGGTTACCTGTGACTGCATGTCTCTGTTGAATCTCAAGGTTCCACTTAAAAAACCCCAGCTTGATTAACTTAGCAAAGATAATGCTTAGAAAGGTATGGGATAAAAATTAAAAATGGAATATATGTCATAATGTACATTACCTGTAATAAGAGGCAATTTACTCAATAACATGAACCTGGGAAAGTAAGAATCAAAAATTGATCTCTGGACCTACTTGGTTAATAATTAGCACATCAATATTTCCTTTTGTCTTTATTTCAAAATAACTACATGTATTTATATATTTATAGCAGCCTACATTTTAAATCCCTACAGTACTCACAGCAATCTCCTCATGAGAGTCATCAAATCTGACATTACAATATGCTAAAACTTGGCTCTGCTGAATAGCAAGCATTTCTATGCAGTTTAATAAATGCTACAATGTAATGTTTTGGACTTTGCAAATGAGTACTGTCTTATTTACATTTAGAAGTGATATTAGTACTAAACAAAACTTTTGCAACTGCTAGGACTGTAATAAATAGAAATCTCCAGTTGTCAAGATGACTACAATCTGTCACAAAACATGTGGAGAAACCTTCAATCCCCCCCCCCCCATTGTAATTTCCCCTGTTCCTCAACAACATTCTCTGCAGATATTTGATACTAAAACCATTCATAACCACACACCTTCGTTCTTTCTCAACATATTTACTATCAACCTCCGATTCTTGCTGTCGTCCCTGGTTACCTGCATCCCCTGAGTGACTATATTTTTGAGATGGACTAACATTTAGCACCATAAAAGTTACACATTAAAATAACAGTGTCAAAGTTTTGAAACAAAATAAAGCATAACATTGTTGAATAGCCGACTGATTAACTATGCTGCAGAGCACGTCTACTATTCACTTTCAATATTTTATTTTCCTACTGTAGTTTCAACTGCGTGTCGTTGCAAAGTCTAACACGTTGCAAAGTTGTTCATACTGTGCATTCGTTGTGGCCTTCGTCTAATCGACCTCTGATCAGACACCAAGATACAGATATTACATGAAGATGAGTTCATTTTCCTTTTATCAGATAAATGAAATGTGTCAGTTTTAGATATACTGTACTGACAGCAAACTTCAATTTGTGATATTTTTGTTTGTACATCGATTAAAGTTTAATTGCCAAGGATTAAAGTCCATGATCTTTCATTGAAATAGAAAGAAAGGAAAAAAATTCAAGCCTTTTCAAGTTTGCTTGAAAGGTTTTTTGCTTTTGTAATCACTTCTCATGGGATTTTGGCACCACTAAAACAGACAATATAGGAATTGTTTGCTCATCTTTTGTCAAAAACACAAATATATTAAATCAAAATAGGCAAGAATATTTTTACCTGTATTAGTCTATGATTATACTGTATGTTTATCACTGATTGCTATACTGTACATAGAGTCACGTAAGTTAAATGGATGATGGAAAGCTTGGCAACCAGGAAGCTTGTTAAGTTATATTTAAGTTGCTTTTACCATTCAGCAATTAGCATAGATCACAGGCAATATCTTTCAGCATAAATCTAGTTATAATTGATATATATGTTATAACTTAAAATAATACCATTTATGTAACATTGATCAAAAATGGAAGGTCCCAGCTCTATAACAAATCTAACCTAGAGAATCGTTAACCTCTGTGGTTGTGAAGAGTCTCGAAAGAGGCCAGGATGACAAACTGCATCGTCAGATGCAAAAGGTTGCTAATGGTCAATTTTAAAGATCTGTGTCCAGGATTTGATCAAATAAAGTGTCTCTCATACAAGTTTGAATATTTGATGTACTTATCACTATTATAATGGTAAGGGGATGGGAGTAAAATAGACTCCTCTAGAATACTGGTTTTAAGATCGAGTTGGTTTGACTTCCATTATGATCACTGAAACATGTACCGACATACAATTGACAACAGTTTAAAATGACATACACGTATATGTTATTAGTGAAGATAAATATATATGACTACACCTGCAATGTGGATTAATTAATCATCAGTGGTGACAAATATAAACACTAATGTTGTATACAACATGCAACAGTGTTAAAGCAATGAAATGGGACAACACAACTGTGTAAACCATGCAATGGTGTTAAAGCAATGGATAGCAGGAAATCAGCAAAAGGGTTCCTTATAGCTAAGGTTGTAGTCACAACTAACCTCCATAGCAACCAACTAACAATAAAGTTTATTACTTTGAAATATTCTCATCAACAGAGATTCATCCATTCAATTATTGTTCAGTATCAGGTTTGTTTTTAGTTTTCATGTGGAGGAAACACTTCCATACAGTACATGTAGAAAATGTTTGGTACAACCAGGTACAGTATTCTGTACAATCAATGTTAAGTCACCATTTTGGATGATGTCATAGACTTGCTAATTATGTGATCTGTGAAAATGCATATATTCATAATCAATTTCAATAACAAAGCAGTCAGCTGGGACAATATACACGTATGGTAATTGTCTAACACCACCTTAACACTGTCCTGTCATACCATGCTTCAAAGCACTTGTGCTGGCAGTACCAACTATTTTTAAGTTTATCAATCTGATTGAAACATGGTATTGATATTGCTCTGAGTTTGACTTGGTCAATGTTTAGACACTGGACATAAAAATACAGTAAAGAAAACAAAAAAACTGTCCCAACTAGGTGAACAAAGCCAACTGTCAACCATTTTGCCTGACCTCTATATAGCGCATACCATAGGTCGCTGGGACCCTGGATGCACTGGGAAAATTGCAGGAACTTTGAGACAGGTACTGTGACCAGCCTAGATAGAAATATCAGTATTTCAATGAGAGACCTTTATATAGGTATTCTGCATGAGGCGAGAATGAGGAGCAAAAAAGCAACAGCAGAGTAAGAATGAGACAGCAGGCACCAGTGACAGACAAAGATATACAACAAAAGAAAGGAAAGGAAAGTGATAGCGACAGGTATTTGTGACGCAACATTACATATATACTGTTTGCATAGAGATATAACTATACATCAGTGTGGGCTGCAGTGTATCATACAGGCCTACCGATGAACTTTCTTTTTGAATGCAGGTCAAATACAAAGTATTGATGTGTTGAAGGGTATACAATTATGTGATTGTTTTATTGAATACAAAGGGTGTAAATATGTGTAAACTTGATGTCTTTATATATATATATTGTAGTGAATAATTCATGTGATGTAAAAGCTTAAAGGGAATTGGAGGGATAAATAAATCACTGATTCATGGTTTCAACTGAACATTGTTAAAAAGTCAGCATAACCATCATCATACAAAGTAGGGTTGGTGGACAGCAATAAACTGAACTTTATCCTTACTATTTAGTTTCGTACTTGCAGTACTCCATTCAATCTTTTTTGTGTTCAACATATTGCTTGCATTTGTCTACAAACGATAAAACAGGTTAGCCAGGGAAACATGCAGCATCACCCAATGGAATCTGAATTTGTGAAATAAGCCCCTTCCTCCCCCCTTCCCACCCTACTGCTGGGAAGTGTGGTCACATTAAGGTCTGCTTACATTACCCCATGTGCATATATCACTGTACCTATGCAAATATTGACTCACCCTACCCCACTACTCATGAATAGGTAACATGAGTCCTGAACATTTTCAACAAGGGACCTTTGTTTTTTTTCAAAACAATAAACATCGAAACATCAGTGAATCACAATAAAACATGGTGTTGACTTGAGAAGAGGAGTTCAGGCTTGGACTTGGAGGGATGGAGGATACGAGGGTAAGAGTATTCAGGCTTTGTAAACTGTGCCTATATAAAAGCACAAGAAATATTATCAGGCAATCACTTCAATCCAAACGCTCTGCTCGTCTATTTGACACTATTAGTCATCTTTGCATGCATATTGAAAGCAGCAGCAGCAACTTAATGCTGTTAGCATTACATAACTGATTTACATTTGCTATTTACTTCGGGATTAAAACTACAGCCGTGCTTCCTCTGACGAAAAAAAAGAGACTTTTCCTGGCCACTGCAGGGATTACCTAAGACTTTGGCAGAGGATATTTTTGCTTTAAAATCCTTAATTTCCATCACCGAGAATTAATTTGATTGATTACTTCTGCAGCTTGGCGGATTCATTGTGACAAAATGAAACATGTTACCCCAAGGCACAATGATGGAAGGATTATTGCACTTACGGTTTCCCAGCTCAAACAGTGGACACCTGAAAAATGAAAATGCGTAGGAAACCGTAAGCAGTCTAAGGATCACTGCTGCTAATTCATTCATGGCCCTTGGGCCACTCAACTGAAATGGGGGCAAAGGCTTATACGCACTGAAGGACAAACAACCAACAGAACTATATATAACATATCTTGCACACAGATCACACAAATCATACACACTATAAAGTTAGCTACATGGTGGTGATATGGTACAGTATTAATATATGTGTGTAAATGTAGGGTTGAGGTTGGTTCTGTTTCAAAGTCTTGTAAATGGTTCTGGTCCAAGATGATTTTACTATACAATATATGAAAGAATTCAAAACGTCATCACTATGGATGGATGTGGGGGGGGGGTCTGACATCAGTACCATGTGAGAACTATACTGTGTACGCTTTAAGATTTTATAATGACCCATTCCACAATCAGTGATCACTACCAGTAACTTGATGAAACAAACTACACATTTCATCAGAGAAAATAAACAATAACAAAGTTCTGTGATATTTTAAATGTGTTTAGATTGCCCTGGTTTATTGTTGTGTGACTACTTAACTGAAAGGACCACATCCATCAGATAGAATTAGGCATTGAGTGTGCTGAATCCAACACAATGTACTTACTGTACAGTAATACCAGCACAATTAAAGATATTCGACTACTTACTTGGGGCTTACTATGAGCTGTATTGTCTCATGGATTAATTCTGGCCTCTAGCATACAAAGTATCAACCACCATCATAGGTACAAACTCTAAGCAAACAATGGGTTCATTACTACACACAAATGTGACATACCAACCACCAACAGGCTAAAGGTACCACACAAGTTATTACTTAAGTTCTAATAACTTAAGTTCCTATAACTTCAGAGATGACAATGTGTCATGTTTTTTTCTGAGTCAAATCTGTTCTTTGAAATTGTTATACAAAAGCATGTTAGCTGAAATTCTGCACCATTTTTAGTAATTGTAACAGAAATGTATTTTGCTGAGTTAAGTGTGGAAAGTACAGTGCTGAAGCGGTGGGGTGGAGGGGGGGGGGGAGATGGGAAGACTATGGTTTTGTTGAAGGAAACAATTACTGCCAGTCTCACTAGGTCACTATAGGTAAGTCCAAGGATTAGATGTTTGTTAAGCCACTGCAAGTATTGAGATGTAATGTTTAAGACATACAGTAGATACATTCCATAATATATTGCATGTTGTGATATATGGGATACACAGCAAAGCTTCTCTCCACTATCTCTTTACATCTCCATTCAGATACATATATAAGACTTTTAATCACTAGTAGATGGTGATAGCAGGTCGGCTAAACTCCTAACAGGTTAAGTTAACATAACTACAATGTTAAGAAGTATAGTACAATCGGCCCGTTTGTTTTTCTTTTGGTTTTTGTAAAATTTACTATCAAACAATATACTTTGAATGCCAGTCCAAGTATGTTAGACAATGCCTGCAATTTGTTTCTCTACTTTATTCAAGTAATGCACAAACCTACTGTAACATATCTCCACTGCCTTTCTACTGAAAATCAATATTAAATGCCAACACTACAGAACCAAACAGGCTAGGTCACATCTATGCTCACTGCTACTGTATATTTTGCCTCTCCTCTAATGAGTCAGAAACAGCTAGGATATTTATAAATGAGAGATAAAATTTCACATCTTTCAAAACAACAGGAAATTGGATACCAATTGCAAACATGTACATTGGAAGGCCAGATATCATGACAACATTTCTTCTAACTGAAACAGGCTCAAACCTTCAATTATGTACTGAGGCAACTGTGGGTACTCCGAACACCCCCCCCCACCCCAGACCCCCAGACTTGCAGATGGACGGTAAGTTTATTGCCCCAACAGAAAATATGTCACCTAAATTGTGCCGTGTTTTATCACCTTCATGAGACAAAAAAAGAAGCGTACAGCCAACATTGCTTTCCACGACGGCATAATGAACTTGATGTCGTCAACGTGGAGAGATTAATTGCAGTTGCAAAGTGTCAGACACTTTGCCCGAGGCAACAGTTAATATAACCTTGAGAATGACACAGTTTATAAACCATGAGTCATACCATGAGAGCAGTTAGTAGTTTTAAAGTCACTCCTTCAACAGAATGTTATGCTGCGTAATATCAACAATATCCGTTGCAGTCCTCAAAGTCATATAAATGAGGAAACTTGGGCGTATCTAGTGTGCGGCCGTATTCATCGTAAGATTGACTCGAGAGTTTGGTAAAAGCAGTGAGGAGATGAATTATTAACTGCAGCAGTTTTAAGGACCAAGCTTTTTGTTTTATATTTTTCAAGCCCCCGATAATTATTATTTATTCATCCTTCTAGTACGCTCATGTGCGTATTGAAAACAGCTGTGACCGGACCACAGAAGAGTTTCCCCAATGTATCTTTTCGTTTTACTTGTCACCAATGACTTATGCAAACTTGATATCAGCTTTGATGGCAATGCAAAGGAAAGCTGCTAATGAGATGAACTTAAGAATGGAGAGTAAAATCAGAGAGTAATCCCTATAAATGATGAAGTAAATCAAATTTAGGGGAATGTCAGGCTTCATTACACTCTCTCTGCAATTTAAGCCGTTTTAAGCAAACAAAGATTTTTTCTTCTTTTAATACATATTGGTGTGGTCATTGATGGCGAATTTTGAAATTATTTCAAAACCATCAAAACTTTAACTCATTGGATACTTCAAAAGCACTAGCATGATGATTTTATTCTATTTTTGGAGCACAAATTTGAAATTAAAATGGGAGGAGAGGGGGACAATGATGCAGCGTAAGCAAAAGTTTTAAAAGATATCCGAGATTATTTAACGTAAGGAAGACGAGAGGGGGAGGAGAAGATAGTGAAGATTAGTAATATGGTGGTGGTCTATTCGGTTGTGGAAATTGACCATACGGAGCAGTTGGTCTAGGTGGGTTGTAAGGGAATCGATAGTGTAGATATGGACTAGCTGCCATGGGATGCCGTAACCCTGGCATGTAAGCTGGAACACTCACTTTTGCAGGTTTATGCCTCCTGGGATGCCTTGGTTGTCTGTGCGGGACCATCTGGCTCTCCTGGTGACATTCCAAGTCCTCCAGCCGTTGGGTGAGAGCCAGTTTCTGTTGGATTGCCATCCTCAGGAGGGAGTTCAAGGTCTTCTTCTCCTCGTCGGCAGCGGCGATCTGCCTGTGCATCTCCTCCAGCTGTGTCACGTATTCGTCGCAACGCTTGGCGAACATGGCTCGCAAACTGGAAAATGTTGCGGCATCCTCCTTCAATGCTTTCAACTCCGTTCGGAGTTTTGTCAGAGTGTCTGCAATTATGTACTTTTCATTCTCGTATTTGCCCTTAAGATTAGCCAGGGCAACCTCTGCAGTGGTCTTATTGGCTTTCAGGACGGTTCTAAGTGTTGCCACTTGTTCTCGCTTTGTCTGCAAGAGTAATTTTAACTTCACCACCTCTTCCTTGAGATCTTCCGTTTCTGTTTCATTTCGTTCTTTGCCTCGCTGTCTAGACATTTCCGCTGCCTGTTCGACAGCCCTTTTAAGAAACTTGACTTGATCGCGGATGGCTAACAGGAGGTTCGAGCAGGTCACCGGGTTTCCGTGCAGTTTGGAAACCAAGCCATGAGATATTTGTGCGGAGGATGATTTTGTGCCATCAATGCCATTCTCTGTCGTCACTTCTTTCAGCCTACTCGAAAATTCATGCGTGAAGTTTTCCCTTCGACTTTGTCGTGCAAGCTTCAAATGTTCTTGCATCTTTTTGTTAGGACTCTCCGAATTAACTAAGCACATGTTCGTGTACAACTGGCCTACATCCTCACTGATATTCACAAGTTCGTCTTGCGTGCAGTTCAGGTGGCCTTGAGTCTCCCCGACCAGGTCGCTCAGTTGCTTCAGTTGGCCCTTGAGGTCTTTGATTGTATCTTGGTGTTTGCGGTTCTGTTCGTTTATGATGCCAGACTGGGCTTCCTTCTTGGTGTTATCGTCTCTGTTTCTGTTCCCTTGGGCCATCATTTCGGATTTCAAACTGTTTATTTCAGCCATAGCGGTGGCGTATTTTTTCTCGTATTGTTTGACCAGACGGACCAGCTGGTAAAGCTTTTGCTGCGTCTCGTTCAGATTCGGTGGGATGGCCTCCTCTACCTCTCCCTCTACCTCCCCATTTTCGATGGGGAGATCCCCTAGGCTTTGCAGAACTCCCTTAGTGCTCTCCAATTCTGACTGAGACATTTCCAACGTCTTGGACAGCTCCGACTTTTCAGTCTCAAGTTGTGCCAACTGCTCCTCCAATTTCTTGATCTCAGTGCTGTGAATCTCACTGTACAAACTCCCAGTCCGGTTGAGATCCCGATGAGAGTTGCCTTCTTCATCTGCCTGCATCTCGTATTCCATCTGCTGGAGAAGAGGATGAGCTGGTGGGGACTCCCCATCGAACTCGTCCTCCTCTACTTCCACTAAGCTAGTGTTGTTTTCAAGGTCGTTATTAATAGCCTCTAACTCCATCAGCATGGCTTGATCAATCTGTTTCTTCAACTGGTGTTTCTGCTCTCGTTCAGATTCCAAGGCCTGCAGTGTCTCCTCGATCTGTTTCTCTGTGATCTCCCGTAGACGGACCTGGTCGTCGATATTTGAGTTCAGGTACTGTATCTCTTCTGTCAGTCTGCGGTTCTCATGCTTTAAGGATTCATACTCAATCTGGGACGATTTTAAGCTTGATATCTGCAATGGAGACGGATGGCAAGAAAATACATTACATCTGAATACAAAGTCTTACTTTGCAGAGTAAATTAGAAAATACATGACATCCGAAGACAGTCTTACTTTGCACAGACAGTATATAAGAAAATACATTATATACATCCGAAGACAAAGTCTTACTTTGCACAGTAAATAAGAAAAAACATTACATCCGAACAAAGTCTTACTTTGCACAGTAAATTATAAAGTAGGGATGCACCGGATTTCCGGTCCGGCCGGACCGGAAAGTCCGGCCGGACTATCCGGCTGGATAGTGAGCAATTATCCGGTTCCAGCCGGATATTTTTCAAAATCTGGCCGGATCTTTTTCAAAATCTGGCCTGAACTATTCCTTAAAAAGGTGTTGGTATTAACTTAAATCAATGTAAACTATTTCCAAAAATTGATGAAATCATTCAAAGTAAGGAAAAATTAGGTGTAACATGTTTAATTTAATTTTCTCAATGGTCTGACCTATGATTTGCTCCTTGTTTCATACTTCTTCTTCCTATTAATGAGTTTCTTTTGTGTAATGATAAAATCCGGTTCCGGCCAGATTTTATCCGGCTGGATTTCATGTTCTATATGGCAAAATCTGGTTCCGGCCGGATCCAAAAAATTGGATCAGGTGCATCCCTATTAGAAAATACATTACATCCAAAGACAATGTCTTACTTTTCACAGTAAATTAGAAAATACACTAAATCCGAAGACAAAGTCTTACTTTGCACAGTAAATTATAAAGTACATGTATTTCCCTACATCAGTTCCTGTACCGCAATGCAATTGCATGAAAATATTCAGTATGTTAGTTAGTTACGTCAAAACTTATCCATATTATCAAAGGAAAGTCTTTTCTATACAGAACAGATACCAGAACTGCGGCTGCCACTGCTTATACAAATATTAATCTAGTGGATTTATCAAGGAATAGCCTCATTTTAATGATACCTCTGTTGGCTGAAGTTGTTATTGCCACAAACTCATTGTACTAGCAGCTTGTTTCATAACTCATGCTACCTGTACTTCACTCATATAGAACCTCATTCCTCAAACACTTATGTTCTTTTAAACAATAACAAACACCCTCTATGTAAAGTGCAAGTTATGTTCATGTACTTTTATAAGTGCAATGCTCAATTTCTTAACAAAATCTTTTCCTAAAAAGAAAAGTTTTAACTTTCAACTAAAAATGAAAAATGCACTGTCTTATACAATTCCTGAAAATGTAGATTACTTTTAATACTGGCAAGTTTTGTCTGAACAACTTGAGGTCCATTCTTTTGACCAATTGTTCACACATTCCCTCCTTCCCCCCATCTTTGTGAGTCATACAGTCAGGATAGGGGTTGGGGCCACTTACATGTTTCTGCATAGTAGTGTTCTCCTCTTCAAGTTCACTGTAGTCTCTCATCATCCTTGACTCTCGAAATTTGATGTCTCGTAGCTCATCCTTCAGTATCTTCTTCTCTGATTCCATCTTTTCAAAGGAGGAGGTCAACTCCACATGCCTGCTGTGGATTTTACTATTCTCAATTTTCACATGGTTCAGCTCTTGAAGTTTGACTTTGAGGTCCTGCTCGACATCACCTAGTCGTTTGGTAAGCTCAGCCTCCCTGGACGCTGTCTCTTGTAGAAGGTTCTGCTCGTGGGACACTTCTTGCTCCGTATGTTTCCTCTGCCATTGATGTTGGTGATCCAAAGCCTGCAATGGAATAAACAGCAAGTCACATGATCAGAAGCTAGGGAGAGCCAGAGCAAAGTTTCTATGGTACAGTACTAGTCCAGTCGCCTGAGATGACCAGTTGTTTACAGTACAGCACACTGTTTGAACACACTGTATGTCTCTCCTAAATAAGAATTTTTTAATTGCTGTTCAGTCCAAGATTACAGTAAAATGCTCAACGACACATGTGTCACACTGTAAGTAAATTTAAATATTTCTCCATTTTATTAATTTCACCATTTAGCTCATTTGCAATCAGATTTCTAACCCAGTTGACAACAGTAAATACAGTATACACTATGCAGTGTTTTCATACAGTGTGATACCATCATGTGATATGCCAGCCTGTACTTGTTTAACATTGATACAGTAGGTCTCCACACTGATCATACAGCTGATTCAGTGATATGCACAGTATACAAACAAATATTATCAACATGATGCCTTTAGATTGTTGCATCAGGGTTAACCTTTCTATATTTTGTTGTTGAATGTTGTCAAGATGGATTGAAATGTAATGTATGTGTTATGGCAAGGCAAGTAAGGAAGGAGTAAATTATAAATTCAAGGACTTTCTAATTAATTTGTATGATGATCTACAGTAGTCAATTTTGCCATTGATGAAAGTGTTACATGGAGCAATGCATCACTACGCATGTATATACATATGTATACTACTGAACAAACAGAAAGATACTATATTTTATGGTAGTGCTACACAATCTTTTAGTACTGTTACTTTCAGTTTTATTTTTAAAATAATTGTCTGAAGAGAAAATAGTCATTTGAAGGACATTAATTGATATTCAGGACTAACTGTACATAGTACAACACAAAATACTGCACATGCTACAGTATATTAACACAAACTCAGAACAAATTACCAGTGCTTCCTTCTGGGACTGTACGTACAGTATGTTAGATCTATAGGAAGCCACTGATATGTAACTTAAACCACAAAGCCATCATGCTCAGTGACTTCACCTTGGGCCAAATTTTAATGGTAGTCCAATCCTTGGAGACAACCATATTTGCCATATTTCTTGTTTGGGCAACCAAAAGGAGGTCGTCCTGGGAAAACTAGTTGCTTACTGTACATCAAATTCAGTGGGCACTGTAACTCAATGCCCTCAAATAGAAATAGGTAAAATGATTAAATTGGTGTCACTCTCCACTTTGGAAATACTGAAATAAAACAAAAATAGTGGTAGGCCTTTGATCCACTGGAAAGGCAATTTTACTGGTCCATGATTTCAAGGTTTTCAAACTTTTGAACTACAGCAGAGAACTTTTGACCTCGGAGAAAAAAACTAAGGTTCATTTACATTACTATGATGGATTTACTATACTGAAGTATACCAATGATATTCATCCATCAGATCCTAACTGGTTTCCTGAAAGGAAAAGCTATACAGTCACTCTTACCAACCTTGAAAACTTGTGTGGGGGGCTGTGGATTGCACAGTTGGGTATGACTATAATGCGGATCCCAAAGTCGGTAATTACTATTACAGTTATATACTGTAGGTTTGTCCAACACGGCAACATACAGAAACGGTGTACTCAAAGCCAAAGTGAATTAATCAGGTCACACATCCGGAGTCTATGTATGCTAAATTCTTCAATACCATCCTCATTATCTTTTGAGAAACATTTCATACTGTAGTTTTGATTTAATAACTGTACTTAAAGGTTTTCAGACTTCAAATGATTTCTGTTGACTTCAAGTATCCTTTTACCTCCACAGAAAACAATCCTAGTTCTGGCCTCATTGGGCCTTCATCTGCAGTACAGAAAGTGCACACTGCAAATGTGTATTATCACATGAATGTGTAAATTACAAAGGCTTTAAACTTGAGTCTTGACCTCAGATGACCTGTGAGGCTGTGACCACCACATAAAGCAATCAAAATAAATGATAATATTCATACACCGTGTAATATGGTATATATGTCAGTCAATGTAACGTCGGGATTCACGTCCTACTGCACAGTGCATACAGTACAGTACTTGTAGTGCAAAGGCTATTGGCTCATAAATTGAACATGTTCCATGTTGTTTACTGTCATGACAAGCATTGTCAAGATCAGATTGTACAGTAGTAAGACTAGTGTACAGTACTGTAGGTCAAAGCACTTCCAGCATTCTCTGTATACAGTATATTGAATTGACACCAGTCCACAGAGGCAAATTAGCAATCCAAGCCTGCAGTCTGATATTACCTAGTACTAGATCTGTCACCTTAAAGACGAGTTTCAGTTAACTTGCTAATACAGAGCAGCATAGACCTGACAATATCTTACATGAAGATGAAGCACTGTCATACATATACTGTAAGTACACTCACATTTCCTGGTGTACTTTAATACATGTACTGGAAAAAACTGCAGCATATTGCTCAGTATGGGCAACTTGCTGCACATATTCATCTTCTCGTATCAATACAGACTGTATAAAATAACTGTAATTTGATTTTTTTTTTTAAATATTTTTTAATTAATTAATTTCAATTGCAATATTGGATCAGACAAAATTGTGACCACAGCAGGCAACAGTCCATCTTTGATTTCTTATTTCTATGCAAAGTTGTACAGGACAATATTTCAAAAGGCATTTACAAATTTGACCATTGAACAGATGCTTTTAACACGTCTATGTAAAGTCAAACTTGGCCACACAAATTTATTCAGCTTTGCAAATATGTATGTCTATTATGGCCCTCAGATGTGTTAAAAATGTCATCTCTTACAGCCCAGTCAATCTACTGTAGTAAGTACTAAGTACTGTAGTACTTAAATAACCCCTGAAATATGCATTGATTTAAATATATACTATTTGACTGTTCTTAGTCATCCATAATCTATACTATAGTACAATGACATCTGTCTGTTTGCTTTCAACATTTAATCTAGAAAAGATTAGTTTACAAAAATAAATCTTCAGGTTTATCTAGATGGTAACAGCTCTGTACTGTAGATGATGCAAAATGGAAGTTTACATCACAGTTTAAAAGTTGAGACTAAATGTAAAGATATAAACAACAACTGTGTGTGCTTACCATTGAGTGTGCTTGCTACATTACTGTAGTTGTAGGAGTACATAGCAACAGAATGAGGGTAAAATGCATTACTCTGTGTGAATATGAAATGGCTTGGTAAATTAGAGTAACACAAAGCTACAACCTAACAGAAAAACAGAGCTTTAGGTACAATACACTACAGTAATTCACAGTACTGATAAGAGCTATGCAGTGAAAGTTGCTATATACTGTACAAGGAAATGAATAATTTCAAGTTAGTTCAACTTAGTTCAACTTAAAACATCAATTAAATGCACTGATAAGGTTTCATTTAATGTCTGGTCTACAAAGCGTCCTTGTTCACTTCCTTCGCTTTCAACAACATACATTCTGTCCGTATAAATTCAAATCAGAGCATCCTGCCTATTAATGCAAAACTTAATAATGAGATTCCAAAACAGGAAGGTCACTCATTAGCATTAGACAGTGTGCTCAGATGCAGAAGAATGCTATCAATAAATGTAGCAGCTACCTGAATAATAAAATATCAAAGATTATTCATACATGTGTCTGGTGATTATTTGTCTGGAGACAAATGGAAGGTTACCACTATGGTTTACTGTTTGCACACTAATAGGCTAATCCTATTAGGTTCTATGGACCTATTATTATTATTGTACATCAGTACTGCCCTCAGCATATCTTTACATCACAAAAATCGATTCCAATCACTTTCTGCTAATTAATAAATGAAAATAGATCCCTTTTAAAAAGGTGTTGTAAGATTCCAAGAAATGCTAAATATTTTAATACAAACTGATCACAATATTGTGGAATTACACATTGAGAAACAACACCCCTCTTTAGCCAAGCCGTTCCAGCCTAACACTAGAAAAACTTACAGCGCCACCATAATCAGTTACTGTCGTGTCAAGTAACCTTGCAAATTAGTTTTTCCCTAAGTCGTTGTTTGTGACTTACACAATTTAAGGAAGAGACAATACTCCCACTGTCATCTTTATCTTATATTACAGAGATCATTGTGAGCAACCCCCTTAAACAGTTTAATATCTTGTGTCATTAAGGAGATACTGTACATCCTTATTAAAATGTCTGGGAGCAGTCCATATTTTAAATCTGTTATGTCATAGTGCCACAATGATCTGAAACCATTTAATTTATTTTTATTTTTTTCTCTTAATATTTTCAAGGTAGAATGTTAAACAACGTTGAACCCAAGACCAATGCCAACATAAGGTCATGTTTGGAGACCTTAATAGCGTAGATTTATCAGTTTCAAAATCTTGATTACCAGTCCTTTATTGAAATAGATACAGTACACACTGAACTGCTGAAGCACATGAGGCTTGATGTCATATTTATATGTGTGTGAAGGAAAAATTTATCTGGGATATCTCCCTAAGGAAATAGGATGTCTCATGACTATGTACACATGTGTTCGGGGGGGGGGAGGGGGGAGGGCTCCTATGACATTTATCTTTATTAAACAGACCAATAGGGATGGTAGGCTTTGTGTCTCCTTTAATGAGTAGCGGTACCTACCAATTTCCTAGGATTCTCATTACGTGAAGTATAGTTTGCTTTTTCAGTCAATATGTCCGCAAATTGAAGAAATTTAGTTGTATCCATATTAGTATAACACAACAATGAAAATGGACATTGTAAAAGAAAAAAGAATCAGCTTGTCAAAAGTTCAATTTGAGAGGATTCAGTAAAAGGCACAATTGTTGGCCACAAGCCTCAAACAAAAACATCAAATTTTCAAATCATCCTACTAAACTGTACCCAGCAGTTTACATACAACCGTTTTCTTATCTGCTGTTTCGGTTAACTGTGCTGGATAAAGCCTAGTCTACAGTAAGTTAAGCCTGTGTACTACTATAGTCCTGATCCTCGCCGGTCTGTTATATTTTGGTCTACACCATGCGATAATAGCTTGGAGCTGAGTTTTACAATGGTAAAAGCTCAGCATAGGTTAGGGATTAATAATAATATTAATAGTATTAATTCTCTTAATTAAAATGGGTTAGGGATGTGAAAGTTTCGTTTTCAAAATAATTTGCAGTAGTCTCTACTAGTGTTTGCACGGGTTATCCGGGTACCCGGGTACCCGCCCGACGTGATACTACCCGGTTCCTAAGTTATTACCCGAATCCTAAGCAAAGTGTGATTTAAAAAAAAAAAAATGGCAAACCGACGGTTAGGCAGATTTCCCATTGACTTAGTGTGGTGTTAGGCTACAATGTGGTCGAAGATAACAGCAATAACGAAAGCTTTCCATAGATATCTTATAACTGCGTCACAATTTCAGCTAATAAACAGATGGCTAGGCTAGACTACCCCCATTGACTTAGTGTGGTGTTAGGCAACCATGTGGTCGAACGTAACAGCAATAACGAAAGTATTCCATGGATGTCTTATAACTGCGTAACAACTCCAGCAAATAAACAGATGGTTAGGCTTAGCTAGATTTCTCATTGACTTAGTGTGGTGTTAGGCTACCATGTGGAAGAAATTATTATTTATTCATTCGTTTATTTCAAAGAAAGAAAGGCTGACAAGGAATTTTACGCGATGTTTATGGATTATAGACGGGATAACTAAAAAATAGTAATCGCAAGTGGCTTTTTACTAATCGTTTATTCCAAATGCGATCAAATTGCGCGAATCGCGCAATCTCGCGGCTAATGCGAACCCTGGGCCTGCATAATAGATAGTAGAAGTATTAAAAACTGTTTAAGAGCTAAATTGGATATTTATATGGTTTGATCCAATAGATGTGCACGAGCTAGCATAAGCAGCGGCGGCAGTGCGATGTTAGTAGTAATGCTAATTATAATTTAATAATTTATTTATTAACAAGTTAATGAAAGAAACAGAAGCAAATAAAAATTATTGAGGGAGGTTTTATACCTTATCTTTCACCTACGTATTTGAACATGAAAACATTGTCAGTAGAGAATATAATGCATTTATTACAGCATCCAACATGTAATTTCTTGAAAATCGTGATACACGAGTGTAAACAAATTTTTTCCGGGTACCCGGATACCCGACGGGTAACGGCCCTCGGGTACCCGGTTCCCGATTTTTGGAACCGTGTAAACACTAGTCTCTACACAAATGCACAACACTGGAATATATTGATTGGCAACGAGTGGAACATTATCCCAACTACAGAATACCCCACCAGTTTTGACACCTCACTTTGTATGCATCGATTTACTACATTATCGAGATACTGTACAGTAAGTTCGATCCACAACTGCGTCTCCACTCAAGAACGGAGGCTCAGTGAGCTTTATCATTTTTATGAAAACTAAAAAACATTGCGTCATTCTCAAATAAAACTTTCAACCCCACTGCGAATCCACTCGAGAAAGGAGGCTCATATGAAAACTACCATTAGTACGTGTGTTGCATAACGTTGTGTCATTCTCAAACTAAAGGCAAGGACTAACTTTGGTTCACTGCAACTTTGTGCAAGTGAACCCCATCATTTTCAGAAAAGTGTTTTCTGACAATGGCATGGTACTCCATAGTTACTTCTAGGTCTGGACCTATACCCGAGGCGCCGAGGGCAATGTCGTTCCGCCATTGGTACTTTCAGCCATAGGCCTAGACAATGTGCTCTTTCCGCCAGAGAAAAAGTGCCATTCTGCCATGGCAGAAAGGATCGAAACCCATGGGGGTGTATGCAAACTACAGTATGCACCTCTGGCGGAATAGCACTAGATCCTCTATACGCCAATCCTTTTATTAAATTACGAAATCCTTTGACTGTGGTCTTGGAAACCCATGAAATGATGTTTACTTTACGCTCAGTAACACTAACACAGTAACAGCGAGATGCTAGAGCACTTCGCAATGTTGTATTCGAATAGACTAGGCCTTAAAATAATCAATTTATTTCCCACGTTAGGATACTTTTTCGGCGGTTTGGAACCGCACAGTTAGACCATCGTTAGGTTGTAGCCAATCGACCGATCATGCATGGCGCAAAAGCATTTGAAATTTACGTAATAATTTAACAATTGTCCTTCATGAAACTTATCATAATGAATAAAAATTACCTCTTTTGCCATTTGCAATTCTTGCTTGGCCGTTTCGAATAAAATCTCCATTTCCTCATTTTGCTGTTTGAGTTGTTGCTTTTCGTCGAGAACTGCGAGTCCATACTCGGCGGCCTGCACTTTTTCCCGGCTTGCCTGAGCTAACTCGTCCTTTAAACGAGCAATTTTTACCCTCAGCTCGTCGATTGTCTCCAATCCGTCTTCTGAATCAGACATTAAGATATCCATATTTCTAATTTATTGAAGTGAAAGTTAAAAGATATGCCAAAATTTGGCTAAAAATCATTAAAAGTTAGGCTGAAGACGCCCACTTCAGTGTACCAACCTCATCGTGTTGCACTTGTAGCATACTGCAGTACATGTTCGAAACATCCAACTAGCCCCTTACAATTATGCATATAACGCATAGTGAACACAAATCGGATTACAATGTCTGTAATGTGTATGTGCCGCCTGTCAAGTGCGGGGCAGACAACAACACCATGGACGTAGCACTACGATGAAGACACGCTCTTACTCTTGGCACAGGTATAATTAACAGAAATAGGAGACTTCCAACACCAATATAATCCAACCATTCTGTCCACCATTCACGGTTGAAATGGGTAGATAATCAGGGATTAAAGCCCTTGAAGGTTGATAAGGGGAATGGAAAATAGGGAGGGGTTTAACGGGAACAGTAAAAATTGTGTGAAGGGGAATGTTGGAGAAGGGAAGAGACAGGAGGTGAGGGGATAGGATGGGTAGCAGAGGAAAGGTGACTGGGATAGCGAGAGAGATAGTGTGAGGGGGAGTGATGGGAGAAAAGGAAGTGGGAAATGACTTTGGGGTACAGGAACAAGGACAATATATATTGAACACAAATTTTAAGGACTCCAAAGTTGGTAGGAAATGATAGAGGGTTGGAGCGGGAAGATTGGGGAGGGGGAAGCATAAGAAGGAGATTGAGGTGGGGATTGCCAAAGGGAGAGAAACTGGTTGGCAGGGAAACAGGAACCAATTTTGCAGACCCTAAACTATTAGGAAGCGATGCCAAAGTGTTTCATCATAGCAAAAACTATAGAAAATGTTTTCTTCTCATTTACTGCATAAAGAAATGTTTCTTCTTCATTCTTAGATCTACTTGCACTGACGAAACAAATGGAAAATTACATTATTCAAAGAGTTGAGACAAGAAAACAATCGCTTTTCTTTCATGAATTGTCTACAAGAGATTACCAGTTAGATTGTTTACACATTCCATATCAAATGTGCAGTGTCTCATTTTTCACATTTTGATTATAATTATAAATTCAAATATAAACCAGAGAAGCCAGTTGGCTTAGTGACTCCTTGCCACATTTTGTATAAGAACATTAAAAAGTAAAACTGAAAACAAGATTTTGAAGCATATCGATATTGGCCATTACTGCCTTCAAGTGATCAGCAAGTTTCTTGCACAAATGCGGATTTACCTATCAACTTACCAATCAATTACAATGTTCATACAAGCTTTCCTAAGGCAGTAAGCAAGTGTACAAAGATTTTTTACTTCTGTTGACCTCAAATGACCTGTGAAGGAAAGTTACACAGCAGATGATCCAAGGCCAAGCCTACTTTTACAAGTAAGAATGAGGGAAGAGGTTGTAAGCAGGTACAGTAATTAACCTGTTAATTTCATTTCTGTTTGGTTTAGGATGAGGAAGACATACTTCTTACCATTGGTTTTGATTCAATGTCATCATTATGACCCGGACCAAATATGTCAGATAATGGTCATTCTGGCTCAAACTCTAAAGACATTTATACTGCCACCTTCAAAGCATTTGGCCTCACTGAGATAATTTTATTGACTTATCGTTAAAACTGAATGCTCTTCAAATTCTCTTCATAATTAGGAGAAATCAACAAATTCCACAAGGTACATTTGAAAACCTTTTTTATCATGATAAAATTTACGCCATTACTGAGGATCTTTAAACGTTACAACAGTACAGTAGTTTAATCAAGTCTGATGATTCAAGTTTATGAAAAATGCTACTTTTAAGCAGCTCGATAAGTTTGATTTTACTCCATTAATTTCTCTACATTACAAATGTGCTATGATTTGCTTCTTCCTGTCTACGAGGTGGCATTATTCACTGGCAATTCTCTGGTTATTGTCTTGCAAGGAAAATAGCAATAGAAATTTCCAGCCGGTCTTTGGATAGAGAAGACTTGATTTAGACACACCATTTGCCGATCAAGACTATAAAGCATTGATGTTTCTTTTCAAAAGTAACAGATGTCATTGCGGCATTTAACATTTCTTGTGACATTAAGTTAACATAAAACATTACAAACACATATTGTTTTGTTTATATGTACAGCTACTTTCCTCATTGTGTGTTGTTATCACAACATGTAGCGTTATCTACTGTTACATGAATAAACAGTAAAATATTATCTTCAGTAGGAGGTTACTGAAGTTCAGTGAGATTAACCCTAACCTGAGAGCTTTTAAAGACAACAAATACTGCTGCTGTGAGATTAAATTGCTTACTTATTTCATGAGCTTGATTTCAACCTACAAGCCAATGATTACTAGAAAGGCACATAAAGAAAGAATAGATTTAATAATAGGTTTCCATGTGATATGGATCACATGTTTATAAACTGCACCAACTGGTACTCAAGAAGTGCTTTAGGTTTGAAACCATTTTGATCCTTTTTTGCCTCTTCTATTTTGCTGATTACTCTCAACCTTTTCGGAAGATGAAAATAATGTATCACTCGTAGGGTCGTAGTCTTCCTCCATCTCCTCATTGAAGTAACTTGTCTCTTGAGTTTTCTTAACATCTGAATCAGACAGATCCCACTTGAACTCCCTCTTTGCACGACTAAAGGAAAACCTTGCGTTGTCCCTGGATACGGTTTCCTTCCTCTCACGTCCTTTATGGATGGCTTCCTTCTGCCTTTGATAATATTTTTCGAGTTCGGGCCGGGTGTTAATTTCTTCCAGGACCTTCTTGTTTATTTGACGTGCCATTTTGAAGCCTCCGTGCTTCCTCATGGGCACGTTCTTCAGCGCTTCCGTCCAGTCTTGAGTTTCGTGCATCGTGTGGAGTATCCGTGCGACTTGATCTAAAGTCAGAGTCTTTGCACCTGTCTCCCACTGCAGGTACAGATCCAGAGGCAACCGTGCGTGGTTGATATTGTAACGCTTAGCTTTGCCCAAAGTTATCCCGGTCTGTATCGTTCGGGCATCCACAAGTCCACCGACGACATAGACCTTATCTGCGTCAAACGTGTGCATGATATTGGCCGAGTCCGCGGTCAAATAGATCAGCTTATCGCGAGGAAAGACGTCCATTGCATCTTGATCGGTGACGTTGACCATTAAATTCTCGAAATGGCCCCCAATCATTCTCCTCATCTCTGTCAGGGTGGCACTTCCATCTTTCAGCCCCGTCCAGTGCATGTAGAATGGATCGGCTGCTGTTTTGTTTGCATTTAGGACATGAGTCAGCTGCGAGACCATACTGATAATCTCCGGTCTGGCCATCTGGTCGTCGAAGCTGAAATCAAAAGCTATCTGGGGACCAAAGGTCATAGCAGAGGCGAGCCTCCAATTATCATGTGCTAACATTGTCACATCCGATATCCTTCTAAGTAACCTGTTTACAGGCAGTGTGTCTTCAATATCTTCATCTTTCAAATTATTTTGCCTCTCAGCAGACTTCTGAAGTTTTTTCAACTTCTCCCTTTTTCTCAGACCTTCCCTTTTGACAAGGAAATTCAAAAATTTTCTCTTTCCACCTTTAGACGTCAGGGTTGCGTAATATCCGAGATCCGAATCTGAGATGGTTTCTGGAACGTTCCTTCCAATTGTCCTCATTTCAGTAAGTTCCTTCCGGACTGCATCCAAGTCAGCCCCCGAACTATTGACGCTTCCATCATTAATGCTGTCACCACTTGACGAAGATTCACATCTATTCTGATAAAACGTCCGTTGCTTGAGGCTTGATAGCAAATTAGTTTTATTTTGATGCAGATTACGATGGTACTTCCAGTCGACTTTCTGAGACGGATTGCATTTTGAGAACTGGGAGCATGTTCTGAAGGTGTATAGCCGTGGCTGGTATTTAATGGCAGCTGAAGACAGACATCTTGCAAAGCTGCAGCACTGCACCCCATACATCATATCTTCTTTAAGTTTCCAAATCTGTAGGTAATAGAAATGTAAAAAGAAGATATTAAAACATAGATGGCTCTGTTCTTTTTTTATATATGTAACATTTATACAGTTACTGTTCCATTAGTGGTGCTCTTAATAGTGCAATTTTATATTTCCAAAGATTTTATCAAGATCTGCAAAAACATTTGCTAATACAGTAGCTATAGGAATGATAGAGCATGTTATCTTCTAATGAATTTATGCTATCTCAATAATGTCTCATTATGATTTATATTGTGTGTGTGTGGGGGGGGGGGGGAATGGGAGCCTTTTGTTTAGTATCAAATGATGGGGTGCTGTATACAGTAGCTCCAACTCCAAACTTAATATTTAAGGATTCCTGACACAGTGTTGTGGGCAGAAAGGTTGATTTGGTATGTATGTATATTAGATCATCCTGCAAGCAGGAACTTGCGAAGAAGCCTCATTAGCTTATCAAAGCTGCAAGTTGACCGAAGTCAGTCTCTTACAGTAGATTCATATCTAACGTCCATGATTATGAATTGTCAATTGTCAACAACTCTGTTACCGGACGACATACATTAATCTTGGAGTGACTCGAACTGGGGACCTTATGATTGGAAGGCACTGGCGTCAACCACTGAGCTAACACTCCTATGTACCAGTCTTGTACATCATTTTAGTTACTTTATTTGTTGCACTGTTTTGCTGAGTAAAGCTTCACACCATATATCGTTACCACTTGTGATATCCATCACTTCCACTAACGTATACTACAAAGCATCCCTGCATTGCCTAAGAATTGGTCAAACTTTATCTAAATTGCTTCTGGAAACATTGCATCATCAGAAAATTTATATCATGTAGGAAGAAACTTAGCACGGTTAACATACTGCTTAGAATACTGCATGGTTTAGTTAATACAAAGTAAGGTCCCTACAACAACAACCATACATTGCAAGCTTCACACTGTACCACCCAGACTGTGTCAACATATGGTTACTTCCTCTCAATATTCATCAACTTTTACTATTATAAAACATCTGTAAATCTTACGAACAGGTAATTTTTTTTATCTCAATCATGGTTAGATCAATTCAACAGCATAATAATAAGCAAAATATTGTGTCTCTGGCAAATTACTTCAATCTAGAGAGAAGATTAGCTCATCAAGGAGTGTTAGCTCAGTGGTTAACGCGGTGCCTTTCAATCAAAAGGTCCCGAGTTGGAGTCACTCCAAGATTAATGTATGTGGTCCAGTTAAAAGAGTTGTTGACAAGTGACAATTCATAATCATGGACGTTAAAATATGAATCTAAAAGACTGACTTCGGTCAGCTTGCGGCTTTGATAAGCCAATGAGGCTTCTTCGCGAGTTCCTGCTTGCAGGAGGATCTAAAATAGATACAATATATACATCAAGGCTATTATCAACAAACAGCAACTCCTCTATGGTCACATACAGTAGACTGACCATGAGACCCAACCACCCATAACAATTACAACAGAAACATTTTAATATCACAAATGAAAAAATTCAACTTAAAAGACTTACTTTTAACACAAAGACACTTCATCTAGAGAAAATAAGTGAGGAATAATATACCTGCCCTTCTACTGTCAACACTGTCAGAGTTTTAACAGAATGTGAACAAGATCTAAAAAGGTTCATGCAGCACTTTGGGTGTTGATTATATCAAAGGTCAACAAGGGAACATTGATAATACTACAAAAATAGAAACGTTGCATGTCATCAAAGTTTCCAAACTTATTCTGTACAAATTACAAACATTGTTTTGGACTTTGAAATATGAATATGCCAAATGTATGGAATTCTCATAAAGGATTCCTCAGTATGGCCCCCTGATTTTCATCAATAATTTCATAAACTGTAACAAGTCTATCGAAGTTGTTTCACAAATTCACTACCGAGACAGTACTCAAGAAATCGTGAAAGCAAACACATTTCTCCATGAAAAAGTTTTAAATAATTTATGGCCAGGCATATTATTTGAAGACAGAAAAGCCTCATTTCTCTATGGATTTTTGTGTTGCTGCAAAGAAGCTAACCTGAGGCTGGTGATATAGACTAGAGATCTTATCATGTTTGAAGAATGTTACAAAATGGCAACCTGCACTAACTGAAGCAGTCTGTGGCAAATCAAAATTAGATCTGTATCAATACTCAACTTTAAAATGACCTTACCTTATAACTATACGATCTGAATTTTGATTTAATGCAAGCCATTATGTACATCAATTTATTTGGGGTGAGAACTGCCTGAGAAGTTTGGAATATCCCAAAGTCCAAATAATTGTCTCATTTACCCTTCACAAACAAGTTAGGACCTGGCCAACAAATCTATTTAGATCAAATCTATTTTGAGACATTTGAGGTTAATTATATTTTAGACCACGGTACAATATAGCTAACATGTAAGCAACAGTTGATGATTTGAAGAAAGTACAGCTGTACAAAAATGCTAAGTTTGGACTTTGCTTCTTTTTGGTTCGTGGAATTTCAAATAAATATACACTGCTTAATCAACAAAACATTGTTTCGTTGATCAGTTAAATCACTTTTTATATGTGATGTTGTATTGTCAATGGATAGGTGGTTGAACAGTAGATGTAATTTTCAGGGACAAACTAAAACGAATGACAGCGAATGACCGAATGACAATTGACTTTGTACAGGGTTAATTATCATTTGCAAATGACAGCGAATGACGGCAAATGACAATGAATGACAACGAAGGACAGTATTGAGAAGAGATGGAATGATTAACGGAGTGGATTAAATGCGGTTATTGGTTTTCTGCGCAAAAATGATTTGAGGAAAATCGCATATAACGTGGTTGCAGGGTTTTGGTGTAATTTACGGATAGAAACCACAGGGAAAGTTTTTGTGTGAGAATGCGCTTGAGTGTTGTGCTTTTTACCTCTGTAGATTTATATAGAAAGATAACTGAAGCCGTTTCAAGATTATAGTATTGTTAGTTTCTAACAATTAATATCGGAAAAATGACGTTAAATTTACTTTTCAAAATGAGACTATAAGGTGCGTTTTTATCTTGTCCGTACTTTACTAGATCTAGATACTCACGAAGTCTGAACTGTGATATCCGGTTGAAGCAAATGTCTGTGCTGTCATTACTGTCATTCGTTTTAGTCAACGCATTTTTTTAGTGTGTATAACATATTGTCATTCGTTATGTGTAATGCAATTGTCATTCGTTTTAGTTACACCCTAATTTTCATGGGTTCAACAGCTCTCCCCATGAAATGGTACCAACAATAATGCCCATGACAACAGCATCGCATACAAAAAAATGGTTTCCAAAACAAAGTGGCTATTTTTACGACTAGTTGTAACAATAATTTTCTGTTACACATGCGCAGTTACTTTAACGTGGCTATTTTTACGACCAGGAGTACTATTTTTACAACCAGGAGTAACAATAATTTCCAGTTAGGGTTAGGGTTACCTCTACTACAGGCGCAGTTGCTTTATTTACTTTACTGCGCATGAATTTGCCAATGTCGTAAGAATAGTTTATAAATAATTGTTACGACTGGTCGTAAGAACAGCCACGGCCTTCCAAAAACTGAAGAAGAACATCCTTAGACATACATCTGTCAAGAAAACTGGTGACCACTTGAATAAATTCATGATTTATATTAAGACAGGACCTGCTTTTCTAACAAAAAACATGTCGTGGTCTTCCTCCTCAAAACTGGCCTCCAAAATGCATGGCAATAACATCTCTATGAAAGGATTCCGTAAACTTGCTATGCATATGTTATGCGCTATCGACCGATTTGCGCCATCGATCGATAGCGCTGCGCTATCTATGGATCCGTCGTTAGCGCAAGCATCGGTAGATCGCGCAGGTATCGATCGATGGCGCAGGCAGATCGACGGATTGTATGTCTATTTTTGATAATAACAATGTTTTTTTCTTAAACTTCAGGATGACGCCAAGTGCTGTTTAATGGACACATCACCGATTTTTCTAAAAATTACCCGTTTAATTACCATTTTCTATGTAAATATTTATGATAAATTCAATAAAATTTTATCAATTGATAGTGATACAATGAGTTCCAATAAACTGGTTGTATCATGGAGATAACCTAAATCCATTGCTGAATCAGGCATACTGTATCAGGTTGTATCATATGTCTTCAGGCCTTGGTTCTAAGAAATCTGCTAAATTACTGATGTGATTGGGCCAACAGTGACTATCGACCTCATATAGTACTGATATATAGTGACGATATTCGTAAACATGGAAAATGAGCCAGCTTTTCGAGAACACATGCAGGGCACCGTCGACCACCAAGCTGCTTCTTCAAAGAGCCCAGTCATCAGCGGGGAGAATTACGATGCCATAAAATCTCATCTTCTTCATCCAAGCATCAAGGTGGACTCGCACTTCCGACATTGGGTCAAAACACGGAATTTTCAGATTGTCGACCTTCCTGGCCTTGAGGGAAGCGCCAAGTTCCTGCAAGTTGTCAATGCTGAAAATGTGTTCGATGTCGTAAAGGGTAATCACGTAGACGAACTCAGTCTACGTCAAGGGTATTCACATAGACGAGTTCCCCTTTAAATCTCATCCTACACGGCCCATTAACTATCAATTGATAGCGCAGCGCGATCTACCGATGCTTGCGCTAACGACGGATCCATAGATAGCGCAGCGCTATCGATCGATGGCGCAAATCGGTCGATAGCGCATAACACATACACAGCACAACTGAACCTGATTGATCACAATTATAGGGGTGAGAGCCACCATCCTTCTTACAAATAGAGGTTATTCTATTGCATATTAGTACATTTTCCTACTACTTACAAAGGAACCTTATTCAAAAGTTCTTCTGAACATCGAAGATGAAGAGCCAATGTTTGGTCAAACTGTTCCAGATAGCCAGACCTACAGGTACATTATTTTGTAGGCTACATTGTTAACGTGCATTACTATAACAAGTGAGTACTATAAATAGTGAGTGCACTCAGACTAGTTGTGCGAAAAGCACATGTTTAATCAAATTAGTATAAATATTAGATTATTCAAGTGGCCTTAGCCTGTAATAGTAACAGACGAACAGAACACCTTGTTAAACTTTATACCAATTTTTATCTGTAATGACTTCCAGTCGTTGAAACACCGGTGACATGCGTTTACACCTGCAGTACCGCACATGCTGGTCTTTCACATTCATGTACAAAGTCCTTCATTGGTTGTTGTGATGGCGCTATATTGATTAATATAATCTCTAACACGCTTTTCACGGTAACGTAAACTGTAATTAGTTGAAAATTCCGAGAAAAAAGAAACAGATTAAGCCAGTATGTGTGTCTATATATACAATTCATTAATGAACTCCGAAAGCGTGATGCGACTGTCATCAAGCCAGCAGACAAAGGATCTGCATAACCACGTGTGTGGTTTCACGTGTTTGGCGAGGTTCCCCATAAAGATGTTGGCAATTGAAGGAGACATTTGGTTCCTGTCCATAGCGGTGACATGAATCTGAAGGTAGTGTTTGTTGCCAAATACCAGATACTAGCATCAATTCAGCCAATTCTTTCTTCTTGGGGGTTTTACCACGTTTCGGTTTGAAGGAGTTCTTGAAGGTCTAAATGCCTTCTTCGTTAGTAATGTTTTGGTAACGAAGACACATCCAAGGTTACTAACAGAGTGGGGCGGGGGGGGGGGGGATATTTTATTTCCCCAGATTTCGGATGAAATCCGTAGTGTCATGAACATAAGACGGGAGAGCCGAAACTACTGTACAGCTTGGATGTGGTCCACGGATGTTGATTTTTTTCAGTGGCCGTTCCATTACCAGAGATGATGTGGATTTTGGGCACATGTCAGGATATAAACGCGAGCAAGTCGTTTCAAGGTGGTTATGGCATGACTGTCGGTCAATGGAACGTTAGAGACTATCTTGGATGACTCAGTTCGCTTAATTTTGGTGTAGTTTCTTGAGAGGCATCAGAATCCAGGAGTTTGTAGTGTTGAGATCTAGAGTTGTCGAGGAGTCTGTTGACTTCCTCTCTTACAGCAAGAGTTGCTTGCCAATTGCGACAACTGCTGATGATATGGAACCATAAATGGTGCTAGGCAAATGTATAACTATTCATTGATGCATAAACTCGTTTTATCACACAATCAAACTTGTTTCTAGACATGTTCACTTTTTGGACATCACTGTGACTCTACAAAATGGCTCACTCAAAACAGACTTGTTCAATAAACCCACGAACAAGCACAACTATCTCTTACCAAGCAGTTGTCATCCATGTCATTGTACCAGAAACATTCTGTACAGTCAAGCATTAGAGCATTCGACGCATCGGCTCTGCTGAAGATTTTGATTCTCCCACCAAGGAACTGTCGCAACACCTTCACAGACAGTATGTTTGGGGTTATATGATTCTATCGCAAATGCCATCAGAACGGCCAAAAGCAAACCCCACACTGACACAATGACGTACAGTGCAAAACATGCCAAACCAGTTCCAAATGGGTACCATATTCAAATTGGTTAATGAATTCCACTCTGGTCTCCCACCACTGGCTAATATCATTCAGAAGAATTTTCACATTTCAAAGCACTGAACATCTGAGATCTGTTTTCTCAGAACCACCTGTCAGTTTATTTAAGCGACCTAAAAATCTACGGGACATTTTAGTTCGGGCAGCATTTCAGGATACCTCTTCCTCAGAGGCAAGCAAAACAGAAAATACAGGATCATCGCCCTGTACACACAATTGGAAGATGTGCTTACTTGTTGATTCTACTGGGGCCCTTCAGAGCAACCAAACTAAATAATAATAATAAATAATAATTATTTATTTTGTAAAGCGTAAAATCCACAAAAGTGCTCTAAAATGCTATGTAACAGCAAATAAAAAAATGCATATTCCAAATCCGGCAGAAAAGGGCTTATCTACTGAAATATTTGCAATGTACAATACGTTAGAGAGTTGAAAACACTCTAAGAATAAAACTTACTAAGCATAGATTGGCTATCAAAACAAAAAAGAATTTACATGTTATTGCCATTGACCAAAACGATTCTTGGACAGACAAATCAAGAAAAGGAATTCCTTTGAAGTTACGATGGAATTGGATTCAATATTATCAAATTTTCCAAAACTTCTGCTAATCCAGCAAAACTCAGTAAGTCACATTGACTTCACTGCCATGCCGACACCCTTCTCCTATCAAATGTTTCAATTCCTGCGACTCGTCACTTTTGGTGATCATACACTGGAGAAGGGCTAGTAATGATTGAAAGCTCTGCCAAAACCAAACATTGGCTTATTTTATTTTATATTATATGTATAATATAATACATATATGGTAACCTAAAGCATGTTGTAACTCCACGTTACATGCTGTAGGTTACCATATACATATATTACATTATGTACTTGCTCTACTTCTATGTATTGAGCAATTTTGCAGCAAAAAGTGAACATCTGAATCTCTGTTATTATTTCTACACCACTTTTAAGTATTTTCAGGCTCATCAATAAAAGTGGCTGGTTTAACAAACAGAGGTCAGTTCCTCAGATGCAATACAAAATTGAATGTAAAAACATTAGACTTTTATGACCTGACAGAAATGCAAGACTGACTATGATTATAATGTTGCTGTAAGGTGTGACTGCTAATATGAGAGGGGAGAGGAAAACTGAGGACAGATCTCACACTGTTATTAGTTATACAGTAGGATATGAAACCTACATGTCAACAGCTACAGTATTAGACGCCTTATACAGAATAACGACAGTAGTTCAACATTGAGTTTACAGCGATATTATTCTCTCATTCTTCTCTTTTTAGAACGTTAAAATATGTGGAAATCATATAATTTACACAGCAGTGACTAAATGATTGCAAATCAGCTCATTTGAATGACAATTCCGATCTAAGCATATATTGGAGGTAATCATTACATGGTTACTACTGCAGTAATCAAGTCAACTACGTCTTTTGAATGTCATGTATATCGCTATGGCTACCACTGGTCCAAATGACTGCACCGCTCTGGCTCAGTTGATAAAATAATCCTTAGGCCTGAAAGTTGCTGACCTGTTTGCATTTAATTTAATCTCAAGAAGCATAATTAACAAAGCACCAATGAACGACAGTTAATTAATTGCTCCAAGAGCCCTGTAAAAAGTTTTCTCTACTTTTCCATAATCGCTCTGCACCGAATCACAAATCCATAATTTAGCAATTAATCAATATCTAACTGTTGGACCTTCAATAATACATGTACTTGTAAAATATGCCATATTAAAGTAAAGTATACCCCCTTAACTGCTTGACGCTATGTATGTATTGTTCTAGAACACACCTGTTATTAATCCTAAGCTCCTTTCTCGTACAATGTTTCTGAATAACATATACTTATAGCACACAGAAGTATACTGGCATAATCTTTCCCACCTAGTATCAACCCCCCCCCCCCCCCCATAAAAAACAACAATATATTAGAAAGAATTTGTTATAAACTATCAAATTTCTTTGGTATTTGATTTAAGACAAGCATAATATTGCACCTTAATAAATTCACACATATCTCTTCCCAACACAAAAGTCTTTCCATAAATTGTTCATTTCATTTATAGTCAATGTTGTAACATTTCCTGCTTTCTATACCCCCTGGCATCATGTAACCCCTATCGCTGATTGGCCACCATTTATCGTGATTGTGTTTCCCTGGATAAATCAGTTTTTGGGGTCGTCTGATCCTGTAGAGGCTATCGGTGGGGCGCCTTGAATGGTCGTCCATGCAGAGTTGTATTTTATCCAACAGATGTCCCGGCCAAAATGGATCCACCTCTTGTTCAGTTTCTCTCAACTTCACATACCTTTTTCCAAGATGGCTGGAAAACAACAACAAAAAGGATGCAGAAAATGAGAATTTGTAAATGACTAGATACACTTGGAATCTTGTTTTTTTCTTGAGTTCTCTTTCTCTATTTGTCTTAAATCTTTTGGAATATAAAAATGAATGCAATTATGTTTCATTTGATCATGTCTAACAACACGAAAATAAGCAAACTCTTTGACTTTACTCTTGTATTCTTTGCATAATTAGGATACAAATTTAAAATTTTAAGAGTAGTTGGACACAAAGGATTTAAGCAAACCTGTAGCTTCATTTCCACCAACCTAGCCTTTCTATACTGCTTCTATTCAAAACAGAAGGTGAAGCGAACGAGAAAGTATGGAGGTGGTTATAAAAACAGCAAAGAGGTATGAAATTAAATCTTAGGAATTTTGTAGTTTTATTCTGTGACTATACCCATCACCATTTGCACAAGATTGACATAAACCTTATGTTTGACTGGTACCATCAACTGTGCCTAGGTCCATACACTGGGTTTTGGCCTGACACTAATCCATCGGCTTCCACTGTTGTGCCTACTAATTATTGAATCATCACTGTGCCTGTACCATCTCCCAGCTGACCCTATGAACCATACCTCTGGCCCTAAAATGTATCAATTATTTACTCTTCTTGGTTATTTCTTGATAATTCCAATCAATCATTATATCTATTCAATGAATCAATGATCTATTGAACAGTCACATGAACTGATAAAGCGGCTATATCTCACCTTGTTAACCGCACGTAGTCCTCAAACGTCAACCAGGAATTGATCTTGGACCTCACCAGAGCTTTTCCAGTCGGTAAATTCTGCATCTCCACGTTGGGCTTGACGTCCTCTGCCTTCGGGAAAGAATGTTTGATTTCCATGACGGGCTCTCCGTCATCGTTGTAAAAGACCTTGTCAAAGTCCAGATCATCGTCTGGATTCTCAGGTGGCGCTGGAGGGTCTGCAAAGTGACAGGATAAAAGTCCCGGACCAGGAATGGCGATTCTTTTCCTTATCCTGCGATGAGGTTTATCTCCTGGATAAAGTAATGCTGTGAAAGAAAGTTAAAGAGAGAAAAAAAAAGACTGAATAAGCTTCAAAATATATCATATTACACATGAATGAAAACATTCCTGGTACTTGTGTCATGTGACGCATTGTACTAAATGAAGTTATTGTGTGTTAAGTGTGCAACACCTTGATGTACAACCTGTCTGTATGTATATATATATATATATATATGTGTAAGATGTCATTGAAATTTAATGAGATTGATCAATTGGTCCAAATCCAAAGGTTTGGTTCTGCTTATTTCACACTTTTGTTTTTTGCCTGTGTGTGTGTGCAATGTTTATGGTTGCATTGAGAGCTTGAGAGGCTACAAGTCATCTTGCAAATACCAGCTCTATGTTTCAGAAAGTTCTTAGTAATTCCCAGAAATTCTGCTCAAATTATTTTTAGAACCATATTCAAACTTGTTGTCGACCTGTGTCTTCCAAGCTATGTATTCTTGCAATGTATTCCATGTTTTTCAGAAGAAACTGAACTATAAATTAACCTTTATATGTTCCTGAATATGTTCCTCAAAACCTATTTGTGAATAAATAAATGAAATATATTTAGATTTCTCAATATCTGTACGTGAAAAAAATATATCACTGCAAAACTAAAGACGTTCCCTACCTCTCTCGAGTAAGTTAGGCGTTAAGGAAATCTCTCTGTCTTTACAAAGGCTGCACAGTTTGTAGTAATCCTTCAATCTTGCTTCTCGGAAACGATCGACATCTTCCCGCACGTCGTCACCTAGGGTTGATTTCAAGCTGTGTCTGTCCACAAAACGGTTTCCGGTTCGAACCTTGTCAACGTCTTTCCTGCGCCGTCCCTGCTCAGGATGAAGAAGAAGATGAAACAGTGATTAAGTGTCTTTGAATTTGGTACTTTTTGTTTGAGAATTACATACAGGATATCAAATTACTGTAGAGGCATCAATATATTGGTTGGTGTTTATCATTAGTTTCAATGGTTCTGTGATAATTCTATTTTTTTATGAATTAAGCACTGACCACCCCCATAGTCAAATAACAGTTTGGGTTGAAATTTGTGAAAGTTTACTGGTTTGTTAATGAAACCAGGAATATCTTGAAAAGATAATCCCAGTGCTAAAGATGGTTATCAAATGATTTCTTAAACCTGTAGTAATGTAATTACTACAGGAGTCTGTGACAAATTCTGATACAAGACAGATGTATGGGTATACCACTTAAAATTTCATGCAAAGATTTTGTAAATTTCAAAATTAACCTTGCACCTATTTTTGACCATTTTCAGATAATGCCTCGCTCAAATTATGATTTCAAATTGTAACTTGCTTCATCCATGTTTTCATCAGTCTTAAAAATTGATTATATTTTAAAACATTTTCTCAACCTGATATTTAAAACTCTTTTTTTTTTAAGAGTGGATCAAAGAAAATTATTTATGTATGTAACTCTATCCCCGACCACTAAATCAAATGCTACAGCTTGGTGGTAATAGAGGATCTTCATCACTTTACCCCTTTGGCAGAATGCCGTTCCCGTTTCCTCTTCTCAATCATGTCGTCTGGAGCTAGCTCTCGTCTCTCTGTGATGTCGATGGCCGGTACACTCAGGTACGAGGAATCTGACAGAGCTGACGAAGTACTGTAAAAGGACGTGTCTGAGACTGCTGATGCCACACGGCTCGGTCTCTCCGAATCTAGTAGTCTCTTTGAGGGGCTCGAAACAGACTCCATGATATCTCTAGCTCTTTGATCTGTGATAAAATATATGTTGGAAAGATGCATTATGAAAATAACAGTTGCCTTTTTGAAAACGGTGACTAATTTTGCAAACGATAAAGTTTTCCAATTTCCTATCATCCTTGCAGCAACTTGGTGATGACAAAGTTTTAACCAGAATGCAAAAATGCATTGTGGTTGATGTAACATGTGCCAAAAACAATAGGCTTCTTGTACTTAATGAGGTACTTTCATACATGATATATGAAATTGGTCTGACGTTCCCTTCTTGAGATATCGTGTTTACAAGGTTTTCATAACTTGAGCCCTGATGACCCCAAATGACCTTTGACCTCCACCAAAAACAATAGGCTTCTTGCACTCAATGTGGTACTATTATACATTAAATATTAAGTTGGTCCGACCTTCCCTTCTTTAGATATCGTGTTTACAAGGTTTTCACAATTTGACCCCTGGTGACCCCAAATAACCTCCACCAAATACAATAGGCTTCTTGTACTCAATGTGGCTTCTACACACTAATTATGAAATTTGTCTGAACTTGCCTTCTTGAGGTATCGTGTTTACAAGCTGGGCGTCACAAACACACACACACATACGCCATCATGAATGCATAGGTTAGGATTATCATCGAAACCAAAAAGGTGGGATCTGTCGTGTTGGGCTATACTATACTACAAACTTGAAGTGGAAAGAACAAATCTCTACGGAGATACTTAATTTTTAGCGAAACAATGTTACGGATGAACAAAATGACTTATTAAAGTGAAAATTGAAATCAAGGTAGCAATAAAGTGGTGAATATGTCATCACTTACCAAGACGGCTCTCAGCCTTAGCTTTCCTCCTTTCTCCCAACTTGAAGAATTTGATGCCATCAACAAACTCTCTAAAATCAATCTCTTCATTGGCATCCTTGTCCAGGTTATCGACTAATTCATCCAGCATGATGTCAGAGAGTGGGATTTTAGCCTAGATAAAAAAAAAACAGAAATGCTTAGACAGATGATCGAACACGAGTAAAAAATTGTAGAAGAAACCAACCTGAATAATGATCTAATGGTAAAGCTGAGATGCTTAGGACGAACCAAATCTAAACATTTTTGTAAATCATATTCTTGGCTAACTGCATGAACTAAATGCAGACATTTCATAGCTCGAAAAAGTAATTTGTAAATCAGGGGGTAACAGAAAGTGGAGAGGAGCCACTTTGTCATATAGGAAGAGTATCCACTTTTGTTCACAAAGGACTCATTTTTACATTGTAACCTTAGAAAATGTTTGGTGTCATTAATGGAGTGTGTACTACCTGTTTTGGTAAACTACGAGTAGAATTTTATTGAAAAGAGGGAGGAACCGGGAGCCACATTCCCTAAACTTCTTAAAAATACTGATAGGCATGTTTTCATACATTAGAACCTCTTTTTGTCACACATCTCACTAACGCCCGAAATCCCTCCCCCCCCCCACCCCAACTTAATTCCTCTCTCGCACACCTGTTGTAAATCATGTTGAAAATGAATCACAAAATTCAGAGTCAAGTGTGAGGGGCAAGGGGGGGGGGGGAGGAGATCCTCTATGACAAAGCAAAACCTTGTTAAGATACTGTAGGTTTTTCAACTGTGGAGAATTTATATTCCCAAGGGTTGAAGGTACCTCTTTGATGCAGTTTTTAAATTCTTGTCGAGTGATGCTCCAACTCTTATCCTTGTCTGCCTGCGCGAAGAGGTCAACAACTCTCAGTCTTCTCTCACTTAAGTGACGAGCGATTATTTTCACCGCCTCTGGTAGGTCGTAGACTAAATCTGGCTGTGGGCTTCGAGATGGAACAGCTAGACTTGTGATGGCTATATCATTGTCCTAAGTATTTATCAAACAGAGGGAAAGAAATATTAAATCACCAAAATTAAATGTAGGGTGAACCAATCGATAATTAAACCTTTCCTTTTGAAGGAAACTTTCTAATTATTGATTGATTGATTGATTTTTAGTGTCCCAAACTTTTGTCTGCTAACACCACTACACGATTACAATAAGTTATTTGCAAATCACTTTTATGACAGATAAACTAAATTAATATTCTCAGATAGAGCAAGAAAGGTATTATAAATGCAAACTTTGGACCTTCCTGTGGAAACATTTTGTAGTATTGTTGTTTTCGGTTTAAAAGTTTCAAAGATATATGAGATTTAAACGCCTTAAAGTAACTAAACAGTGAGTTACTGTGTATTTTTAAATTTATTTTTTATCAGATTTTTGATTACAGCAGAAGAGAACAGACTAAAAGCAACTTTCGAGAGTTTCATTTTTAACTACTCAATAATTTAGTGGTTAAACGTTAGCTTTCCTAACTTCACTGCCTTTGTATGAATCTAGAATTACTCCCATTGAAGCTCAGCAAAACCCTTGATCCAACACAGTGAACCATCTCAGACTTTGTTAAAACTTTCTGCCCTCTCTTAATTTCATAGTAAAACTGTACTTACACTGACTCATCAAAGCAAGCTTGTTTGCTCTCTCAATTTGTTAGCATTGATAGTAAATGAATATTTGACTAGGTAGTGCATACAATGGAAGACCAAACAATGAGAAACCCCCCAAAAAAAATTACAAATGAATGAGACAAAAAATGGGTGCAGACTTTGTCACATTAATATAGGAAATTTCATTATATTTCAACAAGAATGAAGAATCAGTTTGAGAATGTAACTGAAACTAACACAAAAAAAAACATGACATAAATTTCTTGTTATGTGAAAGAAAAACTTTATGCGAAAGTAAAGTATGAGGGATGGCAAGGGGGGGGGGGTGTGTCTGTGCCAATCTGGAAAGGCAGACAGGGTAATATTCCGTGCTATACTGTTTACAGAATCAGAATAACCTTGTAAAGCCAACAAACAGAATATTATAATTGTAAATACTACTGAACAGGCAAGTAGCAAGTATTGGATTCTGTTCAAAATGACCAAGATTTGTTTCTTGCCAAGTTTTCCAAGATATAATGTTACTTGTCCACCAAGAATTATGTATAATGAATGATTGAGAAAGGCAATTATTGTGCGAGAAATAGTTGACAACTTTGAAGGAAAGTGTTGTGTGTGCAACAAGGAAAAGCCACTATAAATACAAAAGAGACACCAAAAGAAGGCAATATTTCAATCATTGTGCAGTGCAGACCATCCTGATAAAGTCACAGTACCTCCTTAATTTCATCCAATATGGGTGACACTGATTTCATATCCATGGACTGGAATGGGCAAAGGAATGGAGAAACATTTATCATGTATCAAAAATAAAAGTAAATAATGTAGCAGACAAACAGGTGAGAATTTATAGCTTCAGGAGTGAGTACAAATACTGAGAATGGAATGCCAAATGTAAAATATTGTTTCTAACAGAATATTATGTTTAACAGCCATTGACTGCTAGTGGTTGAACAGGGAATCATTTATTGTTAAACCTTTACACATAGCCTTTATCAAGTCTTTGAAATATTGTTAACCATGAAGCTCTTAGAATATACTGTAAGATTCTGTCTACAAAAATTTGGGTCATTTTTGGCATACCAGTGAATTATGAGTAACTATGAATTTAGATAAATGATTCCCAGGACACAATATGACATAATGTTCAGCTAACATGAAGCTATTTTGTAATCTCAAGGGAAGATAAATGTTGAATGGTAAAGTTGTGTTTTATGCATGGAGGTCTCATCAGGTCCAGAATGGGATGAGGGTGGCAATGGTCTGGTTCCTTTCTTGAGGAATTGAATTGAGTGTCTTTGCTTAAATAGTATCAAGTGTCACTTAATCACTTCTGAGTTATACAACATACATGAAAATACAGCTGTTAACATTGATACTGCATTTTGAAAGGAATTAAGCATGCATCTAGGTGAAACTACTGTAAACCAAGAAACCAAGATCCCAAGGGAAACTATCCTCGTCTTCTGAGGAACAAGAAGTAAACAGTCACGGTACAAATTACAATTCCGTTGGGTAGCCTTATTCCAACCCTGTTGACGAACCTGTTCTATGTTTTGAATCTTTCTTTGTACAATTCTGTTGAGTACCCTCTGCTCCAAGATTGTAAGCTCTGGTTTTCCCTGGAGCCACTTCTCTCCCAGGCCCATTGTCTCTAATCCATTTCTCAACTTCACTCGAGTCTTCAGCCATCCTTTGTAATCTGCCATCTTCACATCTAATTCCTGACCAAAATAAGATCCATGGAAATGCATTAACATTACAGTTGGATGATGGAAATATCGCAGTGAAAAAATAAAATTAATACAAATTATTATGGAGTTGCAAGTTTCTTCTGGCTAAAAATCAAATACATATACAACTTAGTTTGTGGAAAGGAAGGAAACTGTCTAGAATCATGAGCAAATAGCCAACTATTTTATAATTACAGTTAGGGCAAGCTTCACATTCAATTGAGCCAATTAGTCATGCATTTAGCCAAGAATTAGACACATGAAGACAAACAATTATCAAATTAAACATAAAGTAAAATATAGTCTATTACTTTCACATTTTATGGGCAGAGCTATAAAAAAAATCAATATGCGATAGTAAAGGAAATAAGGAATGTGGTCTGTGTACCTTCTGATGAAGTTCCTGTGTTTCTTGTTTGCTTAGTATTCTCGGTTCTTCAGGCAAGAAGATCCTTTGACCCTCTGAAGAAGGTATCCGTGGAGACGATTGCACCATAATGTCAGTGTCTTTACCTTCCATATTGTTCATAGGTGGTGCAATAAATGTCCTTTTCCTTATCCTTGTTGAACCCCATATTTTCTTTGCCGTGGCAAAGACTTTGCTTTTATGCAAATCTCTGGCTTTGTAGTGCTTTAGCTGGTCTTTGATTGGGAGGAATTCCCAGCTTTCTGGGTTGAAGAGCCTCTTGAGGCCATAGTCAGACCACTCAACATCAACCATCATTAAAACTGTAAGAATAAATACAAAAACTATGAAGTATGCAAGGTTACTTTATTCAAAGTTTCTACCTTTTTTGGTAACATTTATTAAATACAGTAAATTTGGCCTTTTGTTAGTAATAAGCTTCAAGTTCAAAGCTTAGGGGTCTAACTCTAAGTGGAATGATACATGCTTTCCAACTTAAACTTCTAAGTTCTTCATTAGGCTGCATGAACTTGTGAGATCCACTTAAATATCAAAAGGTGTGCACAACATATGGACTCTTAATTGTATTTGAAATACCTGTATGTCTGAGTCTAACCATGACGGCGAGTATAGGTCCTCGACAAGGCGTACAGTAGCTACAGTATGCCATTTTTATGGACTAGGCATAGTCTAGGCCTACAATAACATGCCATGGTTAGACTGAGTGACATACTGTTACTGTGTTACTTTAAGGCATAGGCAAAAACTTGATCAAAATATATAACTAAAATGCAAAAAGTAATTTACCAAGTGACGTAATTCGAAGAGAAGATTTTACAGCAACCCACCAAGTTCAATATATTATGTAAGTCGTAACGTGTGCTACATCAAAACATAATACGACGAAGGTCCATGCTGACATACAAACAGTTATCAAAACAGGCTAGTTAATAAACTACTCGAAGACTAGTTTCGCGACACTTTATTTACACATAGTGTACGCCTATTTACATAAGTTGCTTTGGCGACCGCGCTACCACACAATCACCATTATTGTATTTCGTTCTAGCGTCCCCTATTTTAGACGGCAATTTCCAAGGTAGCGTAGTAAAATGTTCATTGAAACTATAGTACACAGTACGAATTATACTACCGTTAGAGCCTGTGAAAAACAATTGGCTTACTATTATACTGGTATTAGGCCTAGTACGAGCATCCGTTCACTGTTACTAAATCTTAACGTGAGTATTTTCGCAGTCAATTCAGCAGATATCGCACAATCGCATCTTTGAATAACTGGACAAACAAAAGGTGCAGCAAACCGTTAACGTTAGATCTAGGCCTAACTTAACGAAGGTTAACATCAGCTAGCCCTACAGTACTTACCCTGGCATTTGGAAACAACATTGCATATTTTGAACTTGAAGGTGTTTCAACCGACAGGCCGATTTACCTCTAATTTAAGAAAGGTTCAGACTTAAAAATTATAACGTAGGCCTAGGCCTAATTAATATTAAGCTTTTGTTCAAATACACACTTCTAAGAAGGTTGATAACCTTGCCTAGCTATGTAGGCTAGTGAGTTTTTACTCTAGGCCTAGTCTGAAGGCACTTTTATCTTTTGTTGTCATTCGTTTCCGTGTGAAGTTTTGTGAACTTTGTCATCCTTTGTAGATTGTGTACTTTGTGAGTGGGTTGGGGTTTGTTATTTACTGCAATAAATATCACTAAGGCCTGTAACTGTGTAAGTGTTAAAATAGGTCAAAGAGCGTTTGTTGCACTTTGTTCAATGTTTTTTACCCTTGAGGTCAATCGCAACAATAAAAAGAATGAAAAGTTGTTACGTTAGGCCCTTACCATAGTGTCTGCTTTGATGCCTATATTCGACTGATGAAAATTCAGTTAATGCCAAATCAGGATTTGTTGTCAAGAATTGCATTCAGTAGAAGGCTAGTACAGCTTCATAGTGACATTTATCTTGCTAGATTTGATACACCTTCAAAGAAATTTAATGGCCCTAGAGCAAGATTTTGGAATTACTTGGATACCACTGAAATATAAATTGTGATTCATAGAAGTTTGATAGTGCTTGCTTGATCATCCTCTAGCTAATTATTTTGGGGACAAAGATGATTTGCTGTTTTTTAAACAAGACTTATCCCTCACATACCATTCTGCCATATGTTGCTATTTTGTAGACAAAGATTTCTCCCTCCCATACCATTCATTCATAATTTGCTGTTTTGTAGACAAAGATTTCTCCCTCTCATACCATTTTGCCATTATTTGCTGTTTTCTAGACAAAGATTTATCCCTCCCATACCATTCTGCCATAATTTGCTGTTTCGTTGTTTAATTCGTAGGTTTTGAATCGTCCAAGAAGTCATCATGTGTTTCAAAGCTACCTGCCAGAAATGTAACAAGACCACATGGAAAGGTTAGTTCCAAGTTCATTCATGAATGAGTATTGCCCTAGAAATACAATAGTTATATCAGAACTGGCCACCTTAAGTGGGTCTTCTACTACTGCCCTTATGGAATCTCTGGTAATCTGTGTGGGACATCATGTACTTTGAAACTAACCTGACCATATTCAGGGATTTACTACATATCTTGCCAACAATGTTTAACAAGGGTAAATTGTGTACACTTGAACCACAGTGCTAGTCTTACAAATTCCCATTTAATAAGCATAGACATGTTTGATGTTAAAACATGAAAAACAACAGAGGACAAAGCCGTGCTTGGTAAGCTGCTGCTGGTATGGTTGTTTCTTACTTTCTATATTTCTTTCTATTCTTGAAAGAGGTAAATAAAAAAGGAAGAGAGGCTAGGGCTCATGGTTTGACCTTATAAACAGAATACATCAGTTATTTTATTATTTAAATCTAACTGAGGACTAATGTTGAGTTGCCTGGTTTTCATATTATCATTAAGGTTTAAAAACCAACCTGCCCACATTCTCAGTCTCTTCCAACGAACAGACAGTTTGCGATGATGAATATCAAATTAAAAATGGAAACAAATATGAAAATAATACTTAATCATAACAGGAGGGTGATATTTTTACCAGTGGTTTGTGAATGTTAGATTGTTAGATGAAAAGTTCAAAATTGTCAGTCTTTCATCCAGTACTATATCATTGTATGACCTTGGAGACACCCTACCTGTAAGTGTGTGTGGGTGGGTGTGTGTGTGTAAATAAAGTTATAATCATCAATAAGGCATTCGGGCTGGAATTATTTTATTTGCTTAGGGTGTAAATTCCAAGTGATTTGATTCTAGCCCTTTACTTCATCCAGCAGTCCCACTAAATTTAACAAACAAGTGGGTAAGGGTCGAAAGTATTTGGAACATGAAAGTGCTTAATCTGATAGGGAGAGAGCACAGTTGCTCATAGGAACATGTACAGAACTATTCTTCAGAAATGTAGGGAAGAGGAAGGAGGGGAGGAGGGTGGGGGTTGGGGGGGGGTTGGGAATGGGTAATGAAACACAGATTTAACTATTTAGTATTTATTGCAGACCCTCCAGAAGCAGCACCCAATATAAAATGACAGTTCGATATATAGTAGAGTATTTTCCAATAACAATGATGCTGGAGGGGGTGGGGGTGGGTTGGGGGTGTGGAGGGAGCTGGGCTGCCAAATGTATGAGTCCAGTAACATTGATGCTGGAGGGGGGTGGGGATGTGAAGGGAGCTATGCTGCCAAATGTATGAGTCCAGTAACATTGATGCTGGAGGGGGGTGGGGGTGGGTGGGGAATGTGGAGGGAGCTTGACCTCTAGCTGGAACATTGCAACATATTGCATTTGTTTGTTCTTTACAGGGTGTGGCAAACACATTGAGAGCGTGATGAAGGACGTCCCAGAAGACCAACGATGTACATGTCCTCGAGAATAACTCTCTCATAAATCAAATGATGAACACTTGGTGAAGATTATGAAATTTTAATAATTAGAAATGGGAGATATTGGTGGTGTTATGTTTTTCGCCTCTGGTAATTGAAGTTGGCTGTCCTTACTTTCGTCAGACCAATACTGTTTCACTTTAACACTGATATTATCTCATTATATACATATATACAGTATCTTCAAAGTCTGTTTTTGTTCTTAATTGCGTATATTTTCTTGCCTTCGTTAAAAGTAAGATGGAGCAAGTTTGTTTTCCTACAGACAATGGAGCTTTGTTAGGTTTACTCTCCACTAGTGATTTGCTAACATTGTTTGCTCTCTGTTAAACAGTCCTGATGTAAACAAGAAGAAATCTTGAGACAGTGTTTGATTATCAAATAAAGCCTTTATTTGTCCAGAATGGACCCTCTAAGGAATTTTACTTTTAAAGTTTGTGGAAGTTCTTGAATAACACAAATATTAATACTGTACCACTCTCAAGATTCCTTTGAGTGGTTTTAAGTGTGTTTGATGACAAGGACTATCATCTCAAGGCCACGCTAGTTGTACAACACAAAAGTTCATATCATTGTTAGCAATATATGCCCCATATATGCTAGAAAGTGATCTCATATATGCTAAAAAGTCTAGTTATGGTCACCCATGCTCTCTAACTTGAGCAAGAATTTTACTGCCAGTCTCTGGGTATTTTTTGCTGATTTAGGCAGAATTGTCTGATTCAACAATTCTCAAAGTTTCAAAATAAATTTTGAAAATGGTGTGAAACTACCAGATAGAACCTCAAGATTCTTACTTCCAGAATGTGAAGAGTAGTATGGAATGTTTTCTTTTCTGTTCAGTCTACCGTAGTACATCAGCAGATGGTCTTTCAATTTTACCCGCCTTTATATCTGAAATTGGTCAAGATATGCAGTAGGCAACATCACATACGACAGTTCATATTCATTGCTGATGTAGTATTTAATATCTTGTTTTTTCATAGAATTAACATAAATTCTTATGTGCCTTACTTTAGCAAACAGTATGTTCTGTTTATATTTTAATATATGCATTATTATCATTTTGTATCTTTTATCAGTGTTGGACAGGGGATGTTGGGGGGGGGGGGGGGTTGGCAGAGGGAGGAGTGCCATAGGCCAATGGCAACTGAAATAATATTTGCAAGGTTTAATCGGACTTGATGTATCCCAGCTAAGATTACTACCTCTGAAATACAATGACTTGTCAAACATGAATGAGGCTTAGGGTCATGTTAATTTACATATCATTTACATCAGGAAATGGTTTTACATCTACTGTACTGACATTGGTATCCATGGATACATGTTCTATAGGAAGTGGTGGGGTATATCTAAAAAAGCAAACATCTCAAGTACATTTGCATTATCATTAACTGACAAGTTTGTAGTGATTGTAAACAGTTGATAAGTATTAACCCATGACATTACATCTTTCATTTTACCAAGTTGGGTGGGTGGGAGCGGGGGGTGGGAATGGGATGTGGGATTGGAAAGGATGGTTGTATTTTTACTATTTGTGGAGGGCGTTGTGGTCAAGTGGTTAAGGCAGTGGACTGGTGATCTAAGGATTACAGGTTCGAGCCCTGGCCAGATCATTGCATTGTGTCCTTGGGCAAGGCACTTTATCTCCATTGCCTCACTTCACCCAGGTGTATAAATGGGGACTTGCGAGGTAACTTGTAAATATAGTTGCATGCGCCGGTTTCTGGCTGCACCCTATGGGAAGTCCCCCGGGGACACGTGGTTGTGGTACACTGTGGTGCCCCAGGAGAGATTGATTGAATTGCGCACACTTTGGTGTGAGGGTGTGACAAGTTACCAATGACCAAGGCTAATAGCGCCTTTGAACAATTTATGTTGACTTTGGCGCTATATAAATGTCTTCTGATTGATTGATTGATTATTGATCAGGAGTGTATGGAATAATTAATCTGGGGATTGCATAGTTACTATTATTGGGTATTTTGTTGTAAATGTTGACACTAAATTCTTGACTGGAGTATATGGCAAGGGTTGTAACAATTCATTTAATTCCATCCCATTTTATGATTGAGTTGATTCTTTTCTGGGTGATGTTCCCATAACATGTCCAATCCAGTCTGTGTGTCTCTGTTTGGTAGTATGTGGGTTAGGGTTGGGATGGGTGGGGGATGGGGGGGGAGGAGATCATCACCATATCTGTAAAGAGCATTTCATTGTGGGAAAGTCACCACTGTGACACACAAGCATGAGCGTTCAAACTCATTCATACATACTGTATGATTGGTTGATGTTTGTGAGTTATTACATAGCAGAATAGTAGATTCTTCCACAAATGCATTTTTCTTGTCACTGTTACAGTACTTAGTTAGCTGCAAGTATTTCAATGATTATATTCAAAGCTTTTCTCAATACTTTAAGATCTTTCAGATGTTATAATCTCACAATAAGTAAATTAGTAGTTTATTATTTCATACAGTAAACGAGGACCAGATACTTTATTCCTTTCTCATCGCATGGACTCAATAACATGACAAGAAAAAATTTCAATTTCTTCATGCTTTCTCTTTTTTCTTGGGTTTTTGGGGGAGGGGGGAGGGGGGGTAGTAGGGGAAGGTTGTCACAGAACCTTTGAAGTTTGCTTCCATCAAAGCTCTGCAGTACTAAATGTTTTGCCAGCACTGGTTTTGGTTAATGTATTTCAATAAAGTTTACAAGTTAAGAAAGATTTCTATGAGGTTGAACCTTAAGTACTTTAAGTCGTTCAGTTTGAAACTGACTGTGAAGATGTCACCTGACCAAACCATGTCTGTACTTAACTGGCTCCTCTCCTATCTAACTAGGGTATATCTATATATGGATACAGATGGCTGCTCTAGTTATCAGCAAGTTCTTTGCCCACTACAGAAATATTTATGCTTCACAAATCTTGATCAACCTATCAAAACAATTGTTGACCAAACTCAAAATGGTTCTTCACCACTACCTGGGAATTGATCAAACCTCAGAGACCCAACCCTCTACCCCTCCATCAATACCAGTAATTTTATGCAAGCATCCATCGATGTGTGGAAGATAGATACCCTACTTAAATACCTTTTCGTATTTCATGTAGAAAACAACATGTTACAGATGCTTAAATTGTCTCTTTGAAGGTAGAATAAGGGTGAAAGAACCATTCTATTTAGTGTCCCAGTTTATTCATCCCAAAATATGTAATAAGATAAAATCAAGCAAAGATGCTCAACAGTTATTTGATATTAAAACAAAATCCATGAAAATTGATCTGGTTTTGGATATCCATGCTGAAGCTAATTAAAATGTCTTCACAGAATTAACAAAGGCAATAAAACAGCTGCCATGCCCATATGTACACTTAAAGTTGACTCGCAGCTGCGTGTATTAATTCAGTTCATATTCTAAAACTCAAAGGTCAGTTTCAAGGTCAAAGTCTATTGTAAGCCACTGTATATTTCACCTTGTTTTCATTCAATTAACTATGCTGGTCTCAACCCTGATCAGTTAATTGAGATTTCCATTATTGAAATTCCTTTGATTTCTTCTTTAAATATCCAAAAACAGCTGGTTGAATGATTTCTCTGAACAAAACTAATTTGTTGTCAAGTAAAAGGTTAAGGTATATATAGATATGTATATTTTTATATATATATAATATATATACCTTAACCTTTTACTTGACACAACAAATTAGTTTTGTTCAGAAATACAGAAATACAGAACTTATTGATAAATAATTTATAGGATAGTCATACACTCATAGAATGAAGGAAAGAAGGTGGCTAATGTTTATTGCAAGAAGTCAAAATATTTATTGGTTCTCCCTGTCTCTCATTACTGGATCTTTCTGAAATAACATTAATAATCGTACAGATTCAAAGATTGGCTCCACACCTTATTGAATACACAAAAAGAATTACTATAAAATCGTTAAACACAAATAATAAAACATCACTCATCGTAGATTTTTTGGCATTCCTAGACTACAAATCTGTGAAACAAATATTTTAATAAAATATTTTAAGTTAGACCACAGAAAAAAAAGAAGGAAAAAAACAAAAAAGACTAGACTATTTAAATATGAACCTATGCATACATAGCAAGTAAGACAAAATAATGTAAACCACACACAAGATTTTATCAATATATATTATACTTCATTCTGTCCTCAATGCAAACTCAGGACCGTAAATCAGTTTTAGACATTGCTGCAAATTAGGTTGTTTTGCTCTTCAAAACTTAACTTCAAATCAGTTTGATTACTTGACAAAATCAGAACTGCAAAGAAACTATGAGGGAGGGGAGGAAGGGTGTCTGGATTGAGCAAAGACCAAAATTTAATTCTTAAAATTTAAACTTAAATTTAAAATTAAATTTAAACTCATGCATATTCATTAAGCATAGTGCAATGCATCATATAGCCCCAAGGCACTAAATTGGTGCATTATCTTACCAATATGTTTGAGTTTAACCACAGCAGCTAGGCATACACAAATTTGCAAAGTCCTCTTTGCATTCTGGTAAAGATTAAACCAATCTCTCTCAAGATCCTCAAAAGGTCAAAATGAATTTGACTCTCAACAAAAACATCCTTCTTGGAACAGAGCCAAGAAAAAGTGGATGTTATATGAGAGAATGAGGAGGGGAGGGGAAGTGGGTGGGAGGCAGGGAGAGAGGGTGTCGTTGAAATCAAAAGTAAATTTATAATGGAACTCAAACGCAACAGACAATTAGCCTCGCAGAAATTTAACGAGAAAGCATTTTTAATAACAGATTTATGAACATTCCAAAAATATATTCTTTTATTTTCAAAGAAATTGTAACTCTTTTTGTCAGGAAGACTGCTGGAATGAATCAAAGAACTGCTTGATCGCTTAACCGAAAAATATCTCCTCAAAATACAAACAAGATCTTTGCTCTTTGTTTGAATTTGGCTGCAAAATTCATTATCATTGTTGATGCTTTTGAGGGGTTATCTTGTGCAAGCTATAGAATTCATTTCACGTACGTAGTAATAAACAAATCAACATGTTGTGCAAAGCAAAGGCCTCTAAACTGGTCAATCCAGTCATTAAACAAAGAAGTACACCAACTTCTTATAATCATTTTTAATCATTTTTCATTTTAATCATTTTTCAAATTATTTTCCTTTCGTCTTCTCCTATAATTTTGTCTTTCTCTTACCGTCATCAACAGCGATGCTTTTATTATAAGCGTTCATTTTTCTGCTTATATATTGCTATATCAATATTCACATTACTTGTCACAATATTCACATTACTTATACTTGCATTAAGAAGTGATTTTTTTTGTGATCCTTTTTCTCTCATATTTTGAAGAATTTCTAGTTGAATACTTTCCGTAGTCTACTGCTAAAAGTTAAAGTAGATTGTATCCGTCTGAAGTTGAACAGCAACAGTTTATACAAATGTGGGGTTTCATTGTGAGGAGTTTTACCACTGTTTTGAATGTAGAAAGGCACATGCTAAAGTTTACACACACTTTCTTCACTTTTACCAAAGATAAAAAAACACATTAATACCCTAAAAGATGGAATTGATATTCCCCTTCAATGACTCAATATGAAAGGTCAAATATGAATTCTGGGTGATTTATATTTGATAGAGGAATGAATTATTCACACCATAGTAACAGAGCAAGTCCAGGCAATTTTCTAATGCTTTTACCATTCTCTACTGTATTCTAATAACAACAATACATCATGCTGAGAGTTTGAGGAATTCTGAAAAGTTATGGGAACAAAGTAGCCCAGGATATTCACAATGTCAGTATAAGTACGTAGAAGTGTGAAATGTACAGTATGCATAAACTTAGGGGCAGGAACCATTCCCACTAAAATGTGTAGTCAATACCTTTTCAAGGTCACTTCTGTAAGTACCATTCAACATTTTAAGGGCAAAACAAATATGCATTTTATTTTCAAAATGATATTATAGTATGATTGTAGAAATCCTCCAGGAAGAGTTTATTTACTTAAACCTTTTGAAGCCAAAGATGCATGTGAAGCCCATCTTCCAGTGATATATACCATTTGCCTTTTCTAAATTTAACAACAACTAAACACTTGTACAGCTAGACATTGCTAGAGTATTAAAGTAGTCAGTTGGTTAAGCTATTCAACCCCAAAGTCAATAGGTTTAACAACAAGGGTTACTTATTTACTTGAAAATCTGAGTGTGATCACTCATATGACCATAAAATACCACCAAATACATAGCCACACATATGACCACATATGTGATCATACATATGACCATAAATACCACCAAGTATATGCCCACACATATGACCACGTATGTTTACTTATCAGGTCTGCATACTGCATCCTCCAGAAGCTACAGTTTCTTGTAAACTATGTAACCAGTGATCACAGTTTTTCTTTTGCGGATAAAGTTTTCAAAAGACTTTGGAGAAAGAAGATGTAAATATATTACTCAAGAATTATGCATCAACTTTAGTTTTTTGTGTGAAACTACTTCAGTCAGAAAATTTCAGTTGCAAAATTATTTTGTCTTTTGGTACAAGTAAATTTAGAAATTCATTGGCATATTTTATCATATTTTTTTTGGCAAAGAGATGGAAGAAGTAATGTTACGTGTGTCGTCAGGAAATTTTTAACTGTGGTGTAATATTACAGTATATTGTGGTATTACAAATGTCAAATCATTTGATGGTCAATCTTTAAAAAGGCACAAAATGATTTAAACCTGGTCACATGGGTTTTGTGGTGTCATCCAGTATTCACCGTAAACACTAGACCACAGCCAAGAACAATGAAATGACATATTGAAAATACTTCATCAAAACTTTTCTACAAACATTTGATAAACTTTGGAGTAACTTTGATAGTTTTAAAAAACATGGATACCGATAGGTTTGAACCTAGCTTTCACTGATACCAAAAATGTAAACAAAGCTATTTAATGCATTTTGGTGTTTGTTCTACAGGGGAGAGTGTGATTGCAAATGTCGCATACATGAAAAAAATGAAACCTGATCAAATTCGAAATTGATAAAGGCAAGATGGCACTTAAAGGCTACAGTAATTAACTATCTATATTATTAAGAGAGATATATAGTAGGGATTTCCCCCTGAGGTCATCACTGTATCAATAATACAATAAATCATTACCATAACAATTAACATTTCAAACCATGGAGTAACAAAGTCATGAATATAGAAAAGTGGTAAGGACAAGTAGTGAATTTGGCTATGATTTTCGCAGAAAACTTGGTTATTTTGGTTGTGAGTATCAAAGTTTTAAAAATACCACATCAGTTGTGTATAAAATGAGAATAGCTAGAACGAGAACAGCTATCAAAGATCAAAGCTACAAAATTTAATTAGCTATAGTATACAATGCTTGTAGCTAAACCATGGACTATGAATATCTTTAAGCTGATATGCCTGGCGTTATCCCTTAATTCTTACTTTTACAGCTGCGTAAACTTATGATGGATTTGAAGAACTAATTTATACAAAATGGTTGTGAATACAATCTATTGCAAAGTATCTTGTAAGTGAACGTTTATGTGTTTAATACACATTCAAGAATTGAAATTGGAATACTTCCTCAATGCAAACTAGTATACCCTTGGGGGTAGGACAGAGTTAATTGTCATGCTGGATATAAACAAAAATATATACATCACATAGGGAAAAGAATATTGACCTACAATTGCATCCAAATATTAAATTGTGAATTTAGTTACATTTCATTTTACAAAGTGAATACTACAGAATGGATAAAATTTGTTATTAGTGGGGATAAATACATAAAGTGTGTGATCATTGTTAAAGTTATTGCACTGTACTAGCCTACGCAGTGAACCATATCAATCGTGGAATACAACAAACCCAGTCGTTTCTTATTGTGGTGGCGAGTTATGTGTAGGTCTGTTCTATACATATAATTCTATTCTCCTATATTGATAAAATGACCTTTGCAAAGAGCTAGGTAGATTATTTTGCAGCTGTGTGGATTTATCTTGCATATCCTCAGCAAAATTAAAACACTGACTGTCTTTGGGTTGTGTTTTAAACTGTCAGAAATATCTATTGTGTTCCTTCAAATAATTATCAATGGTATACACTATCTACAAACATCGTATGTTGGACACAGGACCAAACTATCTGATAATGATTTCAGCATCTTTAAAGAGTCTTATCATCTATGGCCAAAGGGCCTTAAGATGTCATTCAATATCACTCCAACAGAGTAACCCAAGACATAAATACCTTAGCTTAACGATGCTAGGGGATACCTGGGCCGGCCTGTCACACGAAAGATTCAATAGTCACATTTCTCCATGTCTGTGAATGTGTCACTGACCATAATATTTAACTGTTCTCTGAATAAACAATAACAATGCATACAAGAACAGTAACAGACCAGATTACAAATGACCTCTAACCAGTTTCTCTTTGTTGAATACATTCATTTCATATCTCCAGTATCTTTACCTCCTCTTGTAGGACTACCGGCATCTTCTTCTCTGTTTCTGTTCTATCCATGGGCCGCCTCTGGTTTATCATCTTCATCTCATTCCTACAATGACATACCCCATCTCCTGCACTGTTCATGATCTTAACACACATTCCCTTTAAAGCCAAACCCCTACCTCGACTCCATGCATCATGTTCATCCTTCCTTCCTTCCTTCCTTTTCTCTTTCTTGTCTATCAAACCGTCTCCTCCCAAACACTCCATATTGTATCATCTGCTGACATCTTTCTGTTACCTTTCGTAGGTGTCCCGTGGGGCATGGGCCGCGATATAGTCTGTTCTTTCTCCACTGTGCCGACGGGACCATTCTTCAGATTCTCACGGCCCGATTGATTTGATAGCCGAGAGGGGGCAAACTGTGAAGATCTGTTGTTATTTTGTCCGAATAGTTTTTCTTGTAATTGGATAAGTTCTTCTATACTAGATTGAGATTGTGAGCCGTTCAGTTGCAGCAACGATTCCATGATGTCTCGTTCCTCCGCTGGTGATGTTGGGATAGACTTAGATCCTGAAGAAGAGCTGAATGATGGAGAATGAATAAAACGTAAAACTATCGATGCAAAACTATCGATAATATCTCAGTTGAATAATAGCTGTGGGCACACTAACCATACCGACAGTAAGAGTTATGACTGTCGGCAGTATACTTGCCGTATGTTTCAAAAGCCCTGGTTTGCGTACAATAAAGACCATCGAACAGCATGGACAACTTCACAGTTAAAGGAAATATTCTCTTTACGAACATTATCTCTTCAAGAAAATGAAAACTTACGCTCCCCTTTCCCCCTACCACCCTTCACAAATTGATGAAGACATCTCTCATCAACCCAGGTTAATTTGCTGGAGAAGAGATGGCCTAAAAACCTTGAAAACCGTTTAAAGGAGGCAGGTGTAGTAGGCAGAAAGGTTCCTCAGGAGTAACTTATTGTCAGATCATTAAAGTTATTTTCAGAGTCAATCTTACCTTATTTTTGGTTTCTCTGCCACTGGTGGGGGTGATAGACTTGTTCTAGCAAATGCTGTACCAATTCTTCTTGGAATGAAAGATCGACTGTTCCTGTTGGATTCTGAAGAGAAAGAAGGAAAGAAAATATTTGCAACATGGATTGGTACATAAACAATCGAAGTTTGCACTTATTATACAAAGACTACTATTATTGTTGCAATGCATAGCATTAAAAGCCTTAAAGGTCTCACCCAACCAAACCCATCTAGTCCATGAGGTGTTTGACTTGATACCTACCAGTGCCAGCATATCCCTGTAACATCTGGCGTTTGGCAATGGCTGCAGCTTTATTGTTAGTTTTACTCTGGTCCATATTCTTATTCCTCTTCTGTATCTACCCGTATCCCTCACCCATCCCAACCCCTCTAGTATTTGACTAGATACCTACCAGTGCCAGCATATTCCTGTAACATCTGCCGTTTGGCCATGGCTGCAGCATTATTGTTAGTTCTACTCTGTTCCATATTGTTATTCCTCCTCAGTATCTAGCCGTATCCCTCACCCATCCCAACCCTTCTAGTTATTTGACTCGATACCTACCAGTGCCAGCATATTCCTGTAACATCTGTCGTTTGGCCATGGCTGCAGCATTATTGTTAGTTCTACTCTGTTCCATATTGTTATTCCTCCTCAGTATCTAGCCGTATCCCTCACCCATCCCAACCCCTCTAGTATTTGACTCGATACCTACCAGTGCCAGCATATTCCTGTAACATCTGCCGTTTGGCGATGGCTGCAGCTTTATTGCTGGTCCTATTCCGGTCCATACTTTTACTTCTTCTCGGTCTCCTGGTGTTGTTAGTACTGAGACTGTTCAGCTGGGACAGCGTTGCATTTACTCCTCGGAAAGTTGAAAAGTAGTCTTCTCTCTCTGAAATAAACAATAAAACTGTGATAAATTCTAAACAAAACATGCTTTACACAAATTTGATTACATTGGCACTTCCTCCACCAAAAAAATAAACAGGAATTTTACTCAAATTCCTGAAAAAAAGAACTATACTTCCTGATTTTATTTATGAAGCCCCCTCCAACCTCTTCCTCCCCTCCCCCTCCTCCCCCTCCCTCTCCCCACATCCTGGTACTCTTTGACATGCTCAATACTATGACATCCGCCTAAGTCCCTGCTTCTTCTTACCGTGTTCTGGAACCGGACAACCGGGAAAGACTGCTTTCTGTAAAAGAACATAGAGGGCAGTGTTGGCGACTTTATCTTTTTCCTTGGCTGGTACATCATCGGAGGTATTTCTCATCCCGCCTCGTTGCACGGCCTCCTCCACCATTGGAGCAAGAGAATGGTTCCACAACAGACACATCCACCTGCCAAAAGAAAATCATATATTAACTATTAAAGATTAAAAGTTAGATTACAATACTCATTTTCCTAACCTAATATAGGAGGACGGTAGGTACCAGAAACAGACATTCTGCAGTCTTGCTATTCCTTCTTCAGTATTTTAGTTAAAGTACTCAACTGTCGAATTGAAATGCAATGTTAATGTTCATTCAGTGTCAAATCATGGATGGCTGTTGCTGCACCCTCTCCAAAAATTCCCAAATTTTGTGTATGTTTGGAACACCATGAAATAAGCATATTCTGAAAATTTCAGTTGCATTGCTTCACAATTGGCCGATTTATCACACTTCGAAATTTCACAATGTGTTGTCACTGTGGCATTTTCTTGACATATGAGGTCTCCTTTCTCAGCAATTAAACATCCTACTACCTTTCTATTACAGCTGCCTATAGAGTCTATCCCATAAAACAGGAATATAAAAAATTAAGCTACAAAAATATTGTCTTGTGGAGTTAGGTCAACTTAAAAGTGCCAAAATATTCAAGTTTTGTATATTTCATGAAGAAATATGCTATTTTTAGTGATATGGTTATTATGTCTAGTACAAACAATACAAAATAATGATTAATGCTTTCCTATAATATATTTGCAACTATTTCATGCTGCGATTCAGCACGAGGAAGGGGTTTTGATGCCAACTGTTTACCAAAGTAACCATGTTAGAGCTGTCAGAGATTAATACTTTAATTATAAGTATAAAGTTCTTACACCTAAACAAATTTCAGGGTTCTAGCTTTTCTCAATATTAATTTATGAAGTTGTTAACTTGCTCTGATGTACAAAAGAGGTCCTCTTTGACAGCCAATAACTCAAAACGTGTCAGGTAGAAGGATGACATCTCTCTAGATCACATACTCTAGAAGGATGACACCTCTCTAAGGTCTCACTTACCGTCTAATTCCTTCGACCATGTCGGTGCCAAACGGACATGCGAAGAACTTCTTGGGTCCCAGAACCAGGTCCGGTAATCCCAGTCGCACCAGGGACTCATTGAAGCTGTGCCAAACCTGACAGACCCAGGTGATTGGTTCCAAGGAGCCATCTTCCAGGATGCTGCTCTTCTGACGATCTGCCAGAGTACGCAGGAGGTTTCTGGTAAGTAGACTGATGACAGGTTCTTGCTCCCAGTGAAGTCTAATCCAACGAAGATGTTGTTGAAGGGACAAATCAACGCTAGGCCTGCAGGGAGAGAAAGGGAGATGAAGAAAAGCACTTCAGGATATATTGGCAATGGATTTGGAAGTTTAAAGATTGAAGTCATAACCAATGTAATAAGATGAGTTGTTAATATCCTCTTATCACTGTTTATCCAGATCAGGATTGCATACCTGTACTGTTTATGGGTTTAAATCTACCACTCGTTGATAGTTTTGAACATACAAAATTATGTTAGACAGCTCGTAAAATATGACGAAAGTGGTTAGAAAGAAGGGGAGAAAACCATATGTGTTGCCCTCCCCTCTTCCCTTCAACCCCCCCCCCCCCATCCTCTGCTCCATATAAGAGATAAACAGACTTACCTAGCTCTATCCATAGCCCCAATGATGACACATTCTCTGTTCAGGATGTAGGAATTAGAGGAACCACTGTTGGGTACCTTGATGGGTGTTGGTGAGGTTGGGTGCTCCAATGATTGTAACAGGTCACCAAAGACCTCTGACATTGTAATCTTTTCTAAGCCATCTAGTATAAGTACAGGACAGCTTGGCTTTGGGTGGAATGTCATGTGACTTGTAGGAACCAAGAAACCTTTGAAAATGAAGAATATTAAACTTTCTTCAATTCCCTCAGTTTGCCATTGTTTATAATAAACAGAAAGTGTTTCTTTCATATTAATGAAAACTACCCAATGAATAAAATTAAGATAGCAACAAGCTATGACCAAATTACTATTAAATGAAACATAATATTAAACTTCAAACTATTAATAATGGTAACACTTTGAGAACAATTGTAATAAATTAATAAACACTATGACTCCTGACTGAAATAGAAATGCAACAGGAATGCATTCTCAAATTTCTATTCAACAAATCTTAACCAGCTTTCAGTGTGCGCATTACCTATATTATCTAGAAGGCAAGAGGCTTTGTGAATCTTGCATGTTAACGCTTTACAAGGTTTTCATATTTGGCCATGACCTCAAAGGCCCTGTTTAATTACCTCCACCAAAAGCAAGGATAACCCTGGGATGACATCTAGTATAAAGGATATGGTAGAACATACCCTATGGCTTCCTTGATATTTACCAAAAACAAACAATGTAATATTAATAATAATTCACATTTGAACACATAATTTTACCTTTATTATGTAGTAATTTGATAAATTCATTATGAGTCACTCTGGCATTCAATGGAATGAGTGTTATATCGCTATGACGACCATTTGCCTCAAGTCTGGCCTGTAAAAAATAAGACAAATAACAGTAAATTAGCTCACTAATTATACATGAAAGCTTGTACGATCCTGTTTATGCAACTTATCAAATATATGAAACGAGTGCACACACTTAAGAACTAACAACCAATGAACTTTATGGTAAAGCCTCAATACACAGAGACCAACAAACAAACAAACAGGTAGAAAGACAGACAGACAGACCAATAAACTAACACACAGGCAGACAGACAAACCAATAAACTAACACACAGGCAGACAGACAGACAAATAAAGAAACAGGTAGAAGACAGACAGACCAATAAACAAACAAACAGGCAGACAGACAAATATATAAACAAAGAAACAGGTAGTAAGACAGACAGACTAATAAACAAACAAACAGGCAGACAGATTGAATCATACACAACATCTACTGATAAATTTGAAAGTGGTTCGAGCCAAACAAAGGTATTGGAAGTCATCACTTATATAGAAACATAAATGCCTATTGTTTGTCAAAGTCATACCCTGCAGATGGAAAACAATGGACAAAAGGACTAATAATTGGAAACAGTAGCACAATTTCTGTCCTAATTCCAAGTAAAGGAATGCTCTGCTTTTGGAAGCAAAATCTGGCCTCGTTACCTTGACAACCTCCGCCATCTTGAAAACAAGATGAGTTTTGCCACATCCCACAGGGCCATAGAATATAACTCTTTTGTATTGTTCAATCTGCAAAAATAAAAAATAAAAATTGTTCCCTCCAATTATCTTCTTCCTCCTCTCTTATTAATAATTAATTGTCCCAAGTTAAGAGAAGAAAGCCTGGTTGTATTTTCATCTGCTCATATTTTAACAATATGTTCTAAATGATGCATTATGATCAGGTAAAAATTAAAAGGTAAGGAATTTAATCATGTCACAATATTTCAAAATTATAAAAAAAAAAAACAATCCTCCAATTATCTTCTTCCTCCTCTCTTATTAATAATTAATTGTCCCCAGTTAAGAGAAGAAAGCCTGGTTGTATTTTCATTCTGCTCATATTTTAACACTATGTTCTAAATGATGCATTTATGATGAGGTAAAAATTAAAAGGCAAGGAATTTAATCATTTCAAGATATTTCAAAATTATCATAAAAAAAACAATCCTCCAATTATCTTCTTCCTCCTCTCTTATTAATAATTAATTGTCCCAAGTTAAGAGAAGAAAGCCTGGTTGTATTTTCATTTGCTCATATTTTAACAATATGTTCTAAATGATGCATTTATGATGAGGTAAAAATTAAAAGGCAAGGAATTTAATCATGTCGCGATATTTCAAAATAATAAAAACATGTTTCGATAACACCAAAATATATCAACTTTTAAAGCTTCAAACACCAGTCAACTCAAAATCAACTGATGGTAAACAGAAATGGTACACCATCATCCATTTTACAAACAGCCTGTACAAAACTAACATATATATTTCAGTTTAAAACAAAGTTTCACTCCTTTGACTCCCTTCTTCACCACCTATTGTCCTCCCCCCCCCCACCCCCACGACTAAATGTTCTTGCACACACGCTTGTGGTACATATATCATACCATATACAAGTGCAGCAGCAGCTGTTAACCTCATACGTACCAAACGAAGGTAGTTTTGTAACGTGTCGACCGGGATCATGGATTCATATGCCAAGTGATCAAGGGATCCACTTGTGGCACCATTTAACTTGATGTTGACCACAGATGATGTCTTAAAGAGGTCAGGAGGGGTGCATAGAGGGTTATGACCAATTGACCATTCCATGGATCCTATTTAAACAATAGGTAAAAATTAAACATAGTATTATATTGAATTTTATCATAAAGCTGATTATAGGTTTCAATTATATTGTAAGACTGATGAAGCTGTAAACAGTTCATGGATCAGAAAAGCAGAGAGAACAGTTCACGGATCAGAAAAGCAGAGCGAACAGTTCACAGATTAAGAATGCAGAAAGAACAGTTCATGGATCAGAAAAGCAGAGAGAACAGTTCACGGATCAGAAAAGCAGAGAGAACAGTTCATGGATCAGAAAAGCAGAGAGAACAGTTCACGGATCAGAAAAGCAGAGAGAACAGTTCACGGATCAAGAAAGCAGAGAGAACAGTTCATGGATCGTAAAAACCGAGAGAACAGTTCATGGATCAGAAAAGCAGAGAGAACAGTTCATGGATCGGAAAAGCAGAGAGAACAGTTCACGAATCATAAAAACCGAGAGAACAGTTCATGGATCGGAAAAACAGAGAGAACAGTTCATGGATCAGAAAAGCAGAGAGAACAGTTCATGGATCGGAAAAAACAGAGAGAACAGTTCACGGATCAGAAAAGCAGAGAGAACAGTTCACGGATCGGAAAAACAGAGAGAACAGTTCATGGATCGGAAAAGCAGAGAGAACAGTTCACGGATCGGAAAAGCAGAGAGAACAGTTCACGGATCAGAAAAGCAGAGAGAACAGTTCACGGATCGGAAAAACAGAGAGAACAGTTCACGGATCGGAAAAGCAGAGAGAACAGTTCACGGATCGGAAAAACAGAGAGAACAGTTCACGGATCGGAAAAGCAGAGAGAACAGTTCACGGATCAAGAAAGCAGAGAGAACAGTTCACGGATCGGAAAAGCAGAGAGAACAGTTCACGGATCAGAAAAGCAGAGAGAACAGTTCACGGATCAGAAAAGCAGAGAGAACAGTTCACAGATCAAGAAAGCAGAGAGAACAGTTCACGGATCAGAAAAGCAGAGAGAGAACAGTTCACGGATCAGAAAAGCAGAGAGAACAGTTCACGGATCGGAAAAACAGAGAGAACAGTTCATGGATCGGAAGAGCAGAGAGAACAGTTCACGGATCAGAAAAAGCAGAGAGAACAGTTCACGGATCAAGAAAGCAGAGAGAACAGTTCACGGATCGGAAAAGCAGAGAGATCAGTTCACGGATCGGAAAAGCAGAGAGAACAGTTCATGGATCAGAAAAACAGAGAGAAACCTTTCATGAGAGTAACAGAAAGGGGGGACAGCAGCACCAGAGTGTAAATTTTCAAAGTAATAGTCCAGTACACTGGAAGGGTAACAGTTAAGTTTAGGAATTATTTTAAAGATTATTTTAAGATAGCATCCGACAATTAAATACTTCCAACAGTATTGAATGAAGTAAGCTTCCTTTGAGGATGTAGACAATGATAGACTTGTATATATGTATGTATATATGTATACTAGATCCTCCTGCAAGCAGGAACTTGCGAAGAAGCCTCATTGGCTTGTCAAAGCCGCAAGCTGACCGAAGTCAGTCTCTTACATTCATATTTAACGTCCATGATTATGAATTGTCAATTGTAAACAACTCTGTAACTGGACGACATACATTAATCTTGGAGTGACTTGAACTGGGGACATTATGAACTGGGGACCTTGGGGAGCAATGCCACAGGGTAGAGGGAGGGGTAAACCTAAACATACTGGTAATTAACCAGTCCTATCTATTGTCTGTTTGAATAAACACCAATAATAAACAGCAAACAGAGAGAATACCTCCCAGTTGTTGAGGTCAATGAGACCAGTAATGCATGTAACTACTTACTAGTTTAAATGCTATTAAGTGAACTTACCACTTCTAAGAGCCTTGATACTTTTACTATTTATGCCCAGACCTTGAGGTGGGTCGTAAGAATCGTCTCCGTTATCAGATTTGTTTTCTCGCACGATAGAGTTTAGAAACTGAAATTCAAGTAAAATATAAGAAATTGTAAAGAAAATCTCGCAGACAGTCTCATTAAATTGGTTAATTAAAGCACTGACATATTTGAAAAATAATAGCATCATCAAAATTATGGGGAATAGGAAATAGAAAAAATCATGCACATACAGTACAGCAGGTTCTTGGTGTAGTGGGGTGGGATGGCATGTGGGGGTGTGGAGGGGAGGGAGCATTTGAAAATGCACCCTTTAATACCACTGCCATAACAGTTTCCCTGCCTCGGGCATTTTATTTGGCTCTTGTGGTAGATCACTGGAAATTTGAGCTGAGGAAGTTACTTTTCCAAACTCATTTCCTTTGCTAGGCTAGGTGAATTGATTATGTAACACACAGGCTAATGTTGCAGACTAATAAACCTTGAAAGGTGCAGAAGTGGCCAGTGGCAAAAAATGAGCATCAGTCTTACCAGGGAGTTATAACAACTCCCTGGTCTTACTAAAGGGCAGATTTTCATATGAGGGGACAACTGGGTTGGCAACAAATATCTGGTGATGAAGCACCTATGATGTTAGAGTGCATACTACATAAGCAATGTATTACTATGACAGACGAAATATATAGATAGGGTGGATCTTTAATACTTTGCCAATGATAAATAAATCAGGAAAATTACAATTAAGACTTGCCATGTATTTTATTACACACAATTATGCAAGTGTCTTAAGACAGCAGAAGCATGTTTACTCTGTTGATGTTACTTAAACCATAGTTTTATATTTTTTTGTACATAATTTGCATATTTATGGATACTTGCAATATCACAGAGAGCAGGTTTCATCATATAACTACATCTATTCCACTAAACAGTTCTTCAAAAGTCAAATGACCTTTTTATTAAATATATTACCTTCCCCTTTCTCACTCTCCATAACCTATTCCTCTCACTTATTTTCAATCCATTATCATCAAAATACTTGACCTTCAAAAGAATAAACCCTCCAGCTATTAAATCAAATGAAAACAAGTCCACTTCCCTTTCCTCAATAAGTGGCTCCTTAATCCTCACCCCTGTTAATCCCCTAGGGAGCTCAAGCTCTAGTCTAATCCCTCACCCACACTGTACCCTCATTGACTTGCACAACCCTGTCCCTCCTGAACCAGAGCTTGGCTACTCAGAATATAAGAGTCAATAGACCATTTGAAATCTCCTTATCATTATCTGTACAATGACCACAGATAACGGCTGAACCAGACGGTGAACACAGAGCAGTTTAGACCTGGACTCCGCTGCCAGTGTTTATACAGGCTCCGGGGTATTTACGCAACATCCATGACACAAATCTTGTTAGATTACCGACTCAGGGGAATACTTATCGATTGCTTAATCAAACCAGATTTAAAGAAAACGCCAGGAACTATACAGGTATTTGACTGAGAGTGCGAACACAGGCAGACAGCAGTGAACTTCAGAGAGTGCGAGAAACTGCAAAACACAGTGATTCTTTTGAATGATAATAAATGGAACTTGGAGTTTCAATTATAAAATTGGCAGATTCCTCCTTTGTAGAATATAAAAGATGATATTATATGGAGCATCAAATCATGAACTAAAACAGACCGGAGGCAAAATCACATTTACAAACACAGTGGGATGAACCACCTTTGTAATTTTCAAAGAAAACTGGAAAAGGGAAATTTTACTAGGAAGATGAGAACTGCTGTTGTTTTTAAGAGCAGCATGTGAGATTGAAAATAACTATTAATATAAACTTGACAGTTTTTGTAAACCATGACAAATCATAATTTAAGTTAATTTCATCAAAAGTAAGATTTTAACTCTTAACCCACTTCTGTTCCTCTTGCTGTGCCATTCACTTATGAAACCCCATATTTGTTTACTTGTTAATTTTCAGACAGTATGATTTAACTGGAGGTGCACTATCTGACATCTAGCAATTGCTCTTTTCTATCTCCAAAATGTACAAAGAATTCACAAGCTCCTTACCCCTCCGTTCCCTTCCCAACGATATCTAATTGGTTGGGCAGGAAAATGTGTGGGGTGTTTGGGCGGTGTAGGGAGGGGGGGTGGGTGGAGGGGTGGAAGGAGGATAAATGGGAAGTGAAATAGCCTGATTTAGTTATATCTATGCTACACTACACCTATCATACAGCTATCTTCAGCAGACTGCAGCCATGAGACAGTGACCTCACAGTGACCTCACATGTTCCTCCCCATTCATGCATCTTACCTGACAGTGAGACGAGAGCACTTTGGTTAAACTATTGTGAAACTCCTCCCAGGACATAGATGGTCCGACGGTTACGGAACCGATTGTAAAGTGTGTCTTGTTGTTGGGCCTTTTCCCGTGAGGTGATATGTCCAGCTTTGATGGGGCGCTTGTGACATCCAGAATAAGTTGTACATTAGTTCCAACTTTATGAGAGATGGGAGACAAAAAAGGAAAGATTATAAATAAAGATTAAAGGATCAAAGTTGAATACTCTATTATCCTGATATTCAATCTTACTAACCTCAAGATTTGGATAGGTAGAAGAAAGGAATCAGTCTTTAAATGAAGGCAGACAATAATAATCCTATCTTTGACAGCACCTTAATCAACCATCACTAACATCATGCCCTATACCCCAACCACCAAATTATAATAGTGCAACAGTTTTAAGGGTTTCATTTCCATTTTATAACACCATACTACATAGAAAGCTTTCCTCTGTGTACATAATGCTGCCATACTTGTATATATGGCATTCAGATATGAAAAAAAAATAATAAAGACAAAGGAAAAGCTCAATTATTTCCAGCTCTTCTCCCTCACTTCCTGCCCCCTTCCCGGCCCCATTCCCCTTTTTTCTAAATTTTGAATTACACAACTATACCATCAATGTTAATTTTTCCGAAGTTGTATATTTTACAATGAAAATATCCTTATGTAGAGAACCAGGCAGGACTACCCTCATTAAAGATGACAATAGTATAAAAAAAAAAATAAAAAAAAAATAATAATAAAAAAAATGTTATTGAGACTGACCTAATGAGTTGAGGTATTTTTTACAGGCATCAGATGCAATGTCCATTGGTGTTCGATTCCACTGATCTTTCACTGTAAGGCATAGAAGCTTGGCATCATGCAGGATTTTCAAACCGTGCTTAAATGACAAAGAAATTGATAAAGAATAAATTATGTGAGATATGACAAAGACTGGAAGGTAGGGAAACCTAAATATCACCACAAAATCAACAATTAGATGATAAGACATTTACCTGGCGTATCCTCTCTCTATCATTAATCCTCACCCCCTACCCCCCCCTCCCCTCACACTACCATATGCAACGAACCAACAAGTGAGAGTCTGCCAATGGTACGCTCCTTTATACTAAACTCTTGGCTAATTGCCGAATATGAGACAAAAGCCTGCCAATAAATGATTCATCTGAGGAGAAATCTGGATATAATCTCTCTATTCATGATATTAGTGAGCATGATTAATGACATAGCCCTTAATACAGGCAGTGGAATCATAATAATCATAATAATAATAATACAGAGCATTGTTTAATAATTAACTTGATTTGCAAGACTCATCTCATATCGGATTCATTATTGATTCATGAAACTAGTCAAGTTTAGTCAGAGTGAAGACACACAATACCCAGGTTGTACTGAACATTTTAGTCTAGACAGACAATATCGGTTTGGAATATTAAAATATGAACGTGCGAGAGCTTCTTGTATGTATTCATAGTTCACATACATCGAGCGCAATGATAGACACATTAACTGATGGAAGGATTCACAGAAGGACAGTCTTAATCCGAGAAGGTGTGTGTTGTTGGTATGATGTAAATTAATCTAATAAATGGATCATACAGTGGAGTAGAGAGAAGCATACATCTTAATGATGTCAAAATTCAGTGAAAAGACCGAATGTGTCAGTCTGTGTTACTATGACAACAGGTCTAAACAAATAGGATAAACCCCATGTAAATAGATTCCAAATTGTCAAAGAACCATCAAAGGTGCATTTTAAGCAGTATTATTGACAACTTGTGACCGTTTTAGCTCATCTAGCACTATTGGGGTAAAAAGGTAAATGGAATTCTGACGTGGCATATTGAACAGTTGAATTTCATCTTGAGGTTTTTGATAGTATCAAGTTTTATGAAAGGTCTGGCTGTCACTGCTTTGTTTTTATCTTAGTTGCCGACTAATCTTCCATGTTCCTGAGATATATATGACTTGCACTCGACAGAGACCATTAATAGTGAAAGTCCTACAGTTAGTGCAGGTTGCATTTTAACACCAGTTTAATAGTACTATGTTTTCAGGTATCTTGACGGCATTATTTCGTACTCACCAGGTTCCCTGCAGATGCCAGGAGGTGGGCCACTGTCCAGCTATCCTGGTCAGCAGCGGTCACCAAGGATTCCAGCTTATTATTATCTAATGGGTTGTAGTTGTTGTCTCGAGAATTATGATTTTCACTTCTAAGCAAGTCAAGCAAACTTTTCAGACATTCAGTTTGGCCAAACCTGGCTGCTATATGGAACACTGTCCACCCTGTCTGTAATGGACAGATTCAAAAAGAAAATACATTTAATAAACATGCCCATTAAAATAAACCTCATTTTCAAGGTGAGATAAAATGTTAAAGCCTTACTGTGTAATCACTTATTTAACTTTACGTTACATATTGCTCAGATATTTTAGGAAGTGGGTTGTATCGGAGGACACATTTCTCTGTTTCGTTATTTTATTTACTTTCTTTCTTATTGCTATCTAGAACACCACAAATATGCAAAGAATGATATGAATCCATAACAGCTTCATCAAATGTTTCCCTATGGATGATTCCACACTCAGAGCTACAGCAATAAAATGATTGGAAACATGCTGTAATTCACATACATACAGTACAGTCAGAAAGATCTCAACTTTGCAATTTTATTTTTACCATTTATTCAGATCAGATTCAATCAACTAGGCTTTTCTGTATTTGCTCATCTGAGAATCACACAGAATACAATAAAATGAGAGACTGTTATAACCACCGAGCAATCATAAATTAGAATACCTCAGTACATTGATGTAATTAAAGAATCATTGATAAATTGATTATTATATTGACTTGTTGCTTTTATACAATCCAAAAATCTCTGCCTTTGAACAACATTAAAATACTTTACTTCTAAAAATGTTAAATTAATACACGTTTGAATAATGAAATGATTTCAATTGTTAAAGCCATTTTAAGTTTGTGACCTTTCCTATGAAGAGGAAAACAACCACCAGGCTTCATCTTTATGACATTTGCTCTGTATAACCCTTCTACTCACCTTTGTAGTACTACTCAAGTTGGCTCCTTTGTTAGAGAGGATCCTGACACAGTCTGTGTGACCTTTGACCACAGCCCAATGAATGGGCAACCAGTCCTGGTCATCAGGACTGTTGACCTTTGACCCATGGTCAATGAGCAGCTTGCAGCATCTGGCAGAGAGCAAGAGATGAAATCACTGAAGTAGGTGTTGATAACCAATATAATCCATAAATGATCTGATTGTAAGTGACCAGAACAAAATGACATTGATTGGCCGAATAATCTGATAGATCTTGAAATATAACATATTAATGATCTTCCTCCAAAGCCTAGGACACATTTCAAACTTATCATCACACTCTAAAATATGGTAGAAGAATTTTCCTGCAAAGTCATTAAAATTGGCAAATAATTTTGTTTTCATTATTCTAGATTGGCATACGATACACATGGAGTGCCAAGTACAAGTGGGGAGGATGGTGGGCAAGAGGATTTGGCTCACTGGAAACTAGCCTGACTAGAATCCTCCCAGAAGGGGACAATAATTTGTCATTAATGTACACTCTTGATGGAATCATTTCAGCTCCCCACCATCACAACCCCCCCTCCTCTCCATCCCCCTCCCCCTACCCCCTTCCTCCCAAACCTCTCATCTGGTATCCCTATGAAGATTGATCAAATCTTATCAAACTCACTTAACATGGCCTTCATATGCAGCAGCATGCAGAGGCGTGAACCCATGCTCTTCAGAAACAGAACAATTGCCTCCTAAATTTAATAGTAATTCTAAACATTCTGTGGAAGAAATAGAAAAGAAAGAATTGGAAATAGTTAACAATCAGGAGGTCAATAGAAGCGTAACTTAATCACTGTATAAAGAAGTTATGATTATTTCTAGAGTAATACGAGCTTATAACTGCTGGTTCTTAGTAATGATTTATTTCAGTTCACATCCTAACCAACAAAAAATTTGTAAATTTATTTCGCATACAAATATACATTTTTACAAGCATTCCAGTCCACTCCAGCCAACAAAACCTTTGAAAGCAGAAAGTTGTGAAAGAAAGAACCTAAAACCAAAAACTTCCACTACTGAGCCTGCACAATTTAAACATCTCAGAAACTCAGTGCTTCAAAACCAAAACACTGCATACTTTCATTCATAACAGAAGATGAGTTTGACATATCTTAACAGTGAGTAGGGAAAAGGGCAATGGTGGGGGGGGGGGGGAGGGGGGAGGGGGGAGGGGGGAGGAGAGGGGAAGAGGGAGAATACCAAGTGGTATCTGGAATGCTTGTTTTCTAGATGCAGTCTCCCTCAGATTACAAGTTAAAACACTATTTACCATTGTTACTATAGATTTTGGTAATTTTGAGGTTTCATCTGCTACTTTTTTTTTAAAGCTACTGTATATTTATAGTCAAAATAAGATTATAATTGTTAAAACTCAACCATCATGTTAGATTTTTTTCCCTACCTAAACATAATGAGCAAATAATTAACAAATTCAAATCTCTTCTCAAAACTGCAACATTCTGACACTTTTCGTACCAGTATAATGAAAATTATGTCATATAAAAGCAAATTGAAAAATTTGAAAGCTTTCAACTTTTACTGCAATATTTGAAGTGAAGCTTGAGCAGTTTAAGCTCATGAACCACATTGCTATGAAAGAGTGCCATGGCATCCAAATATTTATGAATATCAACTTAAGAAGCTAAAATAAGAATGCATTCATTAATAACCTGCATTCAGACAATCCCTTTGTTACTTCTTTACTGGTCTTTAATGGGACAAATCCTGTCACTGGTATAAAATCAAATTGCAAACATTTTAATTTTCTACACAGTCATGTGACTCTCTAAACCACACATGATAATTTATATCTACTACCACACACTTCTTCCGTATAACCATTGCCTGGACAGTTTTCCACGATCAATTTTTAAACTTTTGTTTAAAGTTAGACTTGGCATTTAATTACTTTTCATCCATTCACAAATTCCTAAATTAAAGACACAATTGCTTCAGTATGACTCACAAGGGAGTTGATTGAACCAACACATCCCCATCAAAATGTTGACTTGCATATTAAAGTCATTTGGGGTCTTTTTTTCCCCTCTTCAAACATCTCACGTGTTCCTTATTTTCCAGCTCAAAGAAGAAAATTGGCGATGCCACTGACCAGCTTAATCACTTTGGAATAATTTGGAAGCCGAACACGACCCGCATTGCCCGAGACTCTAAAAAGTTGGCCAATCAAATATCGCATCTATGCTTCCAGATTCCACCGATGGCACACTCAACATTTTTACATCGTCCAAGAATTTGTTTGGAGAACTAATTTTGAAGACACTGGTCAACACTTAATCTTGATTAGAGGCAGAGAGCATTAACCCTTGAAAATGCTTAAATTGATTAAAGTGATATAATGAGTGAGGAAGGGGGGGGGGGTGAGAATATGACAGGTACACTGCTGTTAAAGTGTAAAAATATCTTTAATATTAGAATCTCTTCTTTTGTTATTGTTTTATTATTTATTTACATTTTCTTACTGTTATATTTATTTTTTATTGTGATTAAAATTGTCTTGGTTGCATTAGTACAGCATGCAGGATGACATTATACAGGTCAAAAACAGAATTATGTATCTTTTGTAAAGCTCAGTTTTAGTTCAAAAGCAAGTACCAAAAAGCATTCATTTAGTTTTCAACTATTTTGTAAAAGTGAGTTAAAACAATTTAATTTTTTAAAAAAAGAAAAAATTAGTAGTGTGCAAGTTGACACTGTTCTAAAGATGAAAATTCTTTCTTCTGGTAAAGAAAAAACACATATAATAAAAATTAAAAAACAATTAAAAAAAAAAGCAAATCCAAAGCAATTCCATCATAGAAAATAAACAATGTATCCTCAGACCAGATGACTGCAGTCTCTCTCATATACAACAAGTAAAGGAAAATTTAACATATCCATCTTAAAATTATGTTACAAAAAAATAATTCACTGGGAGTGACAGTGAGTGAAAAACAAAGAGACCACATAATTATATAACAACACCTACATCAGATATTTGCATATCAAATGCTAAATCTGAAAGGAATCATGTCAGACTGAAGAGGGAAGCTTTACAGCAAATCGCATATTAAGTATTGTACATGTTACTTTAAGTTGGAAGCTGATCTTAAATCTTCAGTTTAGATCCACCTCAGGCAATGACACACAACAGGAAGTAAAAGATGATTTGAAAATGGGAAATATGACAACTCTTTATATTTCATTTCTGTTTCTCACTGGTCATCAGTGGAATATTCAATATAAGCTTTGAGATAAATGGTGATGATTGGCTATTCTAAGATGCACCTTTATTTATAATCACATCATTTTTCATACGCAATTTTTTTTTTTTTTCAGAAACATAAAACAACTTCTATTACTTGTATCTGCTAAAGATAGCTTTTAGGAAAAGTGTCATCAATCTATTTTTAAGAGGTTCTAAAAAATTGAACACTAGCAAGTTATCTGAAGATGATGACTCACGGATCATAAAGTTATTTTTACCATCGTATGATGAAAATTATATCAAGACAAGTCAGGAAATAGTACTTGAAATTGCCAATATAAACATAGAGAATGAAACTTTTGTCTAAAAAGTCAATAAATATAGAAAGAGAATGTTTGATTTGTAAGAAACTATATGTTGCTTCACATACATATTCACTTTAGATGGTAGAGGATTTTCCAACTTTCAAAGACAGCACATCTTATCATGTACCTCATTCACCCTGTTCTTACTTATCAAAAAAAATACCCTCTGAATGAAGTTTAAGTACAATTCTATCTCATGATTTCATTGTAGATGTGCTGAGAGCAGGTGCTGGGGGCGGGGGGGGGGGGGGGGTAGATGGCAGAAGTACAGCCCTCCTTTGTCTGTTTATAACTGAATATATTTAAGTCATGGGGCATGAGATATGGAGCGAACATAAAGAGATGAACTAAAGTTGTGATCACTCACACAGAGAGAGATTTATACTTCTCATTTGAATGACATATTCTGGAATTTTTATTGCAAATATGTTCGAGCGTGAAAGATAATTAGATAGCACCCAATACCTTGGAACCTTTAGGCCTAAATGGAAGAGAGATATCCATGTGTGAAACGAAACACAACGTGATAAATTACAGGATTGATATACAGTACACATAATAGTTTCCATTAACTATATAGTAAAAGGTACGTATTACTGTTACATTCTGTTACCTACAAATCATTCCCACTTGATCACTTACAGACCAACTATGGATTTGTAGGCAGATCTGGAGACATAATCAGAAAGATTTTAACCGATCCTTAGCAACTGATCTGATTATGTTGCTGCTGAATTTTGAGCAGAGCTTCACAGATGCACTATGGGTAATTATTCAAACAACATCTATTAATTCAGGATATTTATCAAGCTTGTCACAATTCCAGTGCTATGATTATCCAACTAGTCAAATATGTCCAGTACATCTAATGATGACAAGAGAGCCAAACATCATGCTTAAGTTTCTGATTTTCCATTTTTGCATATTTATGATTTATGATCTGAAATAATATCTGGGTGACCAAATTATTAGAATCCAAAGCAGTTATATACACTTACAAACTTTCAAATGGCAAACAAGTCCATAGGTTAGTCTAACTAAATTGATAAACCGCAATATTCTTGTGTTTAGTAGTCTTTAAGGGTTCCATAAAATTGCTCCGGGATTTTTGGGTAAGCAGAAGCAAACAGCTTTTTTCAGCTTTAATAATTAAAGAAAGGTTTTGAGACTATGACTTACCCTCAATGCCTTCCAAAGCAGAGACAAATAAAGGTATGGAGCCATCTTTGATAATTTGATAAACAGCAATATTCTAGTGTGACATAGTTCTAAGGGTTCCATAAAATTGCTGGATTTGGCCAAGCAGAAGCAAACAGCTATTTCAAGCTATAATAAAAGAAATGTTTTGACTATGACTTACCGTCACTGCCTACCAAAGCAGAGACAAATAAAGGTGTGGAGCCATCTTTGTCGTCACAGACGTTGGGGTCTGTTTTCTCTTCTATAAGTCTACATATCATCGCTGAGTCACTACGCAACGCAGCTTGGTGGAGAGGATGGGTCCAGTTTAAGAGACAGGGAGCAGGGCAAGCTATCCAAGAATTCCCTGAAAAGAGAAGTTTTGTAAGAAAAGGGGCATGCAATCACCTAGCAGTAGATATACTCATATATGCTGTGTGATGTAGGTGATTGATTGTAATCACTTACCTTATGGTGAATGCAATCACCGTCTAGTATGTACCGTTTATATGCTGTACAATGAAGCCACTACCATAATCACCTAGCAGTAGACATACTAATGTATGCTGTGTGATGTAGGTGATTGATTGTAATCACTTACCTTTAGGAGAATGTAATCACCTTCTAGCATGTATCATTTTATATGCTGTGCAATGAAGCCACTACCATAATCACCTAGCAGTAGACATACTAATGTATGCTGTGTGATGTAGGTGATTGATTGTAATCACTTACCTTTAGGAGAATGTAATCACCTTCTAGCATGTATCATTTTATATGCTGTGCAATGAAGCCACTACCATAATCACCTAGCAGTAGACATACTAATGTATGCTGTGTGATGTAGGTGATTTATTGTAATCACTTACCTTTAGGAGAATGTAATCACCTTCTAGCATGTATCATTTTATATGCTGTGCAATGAAGCCACTACCATAATCACCTAGCAGTAGACATACTAATGTATGCTGTGTGATGTAGGTGATTTATTGTAATCACTTACCTTTAGGAGAATGTAATCACCCCTAGTATGTTTCATTCTATGCTCTACAATGAAGCCAATACCATAATCACCTAGCAGTAGATACACTGATATATGCTGTGTGATGTAGGTGATTCATTGTAATCACTTATCTTGTAAAGAAAGGAAAATTCGATCACCTTTTGTTTTGGTTTGAGAAATATTACGAACAGTTGTTCTCCTTAACATTAGTAGTAGTACATTTTATTCATCTAGACAAATACGCTGATAATTAGTTAACTACTTTCCTATTCAATTCTGTTTTTACCCCTAAAATTCTCCTTATTTTGAAATATCTCACTCAGCAAAGCACCATTATATACGAAAGGTCCTTTACTCATGAACTTTTTACGATATGTACACCATACACATGAAATATTTTCTGACATGCTCTCCACTTGTAAATAAAATCCTATTATAAGGAAAGTTGATGTTAAATGGCAAGAAGATATAAACAGAATCACTGAATCATATTAATAAATCAGGATATGGCTGACAGAGTACCAACTTTCAGTCACACTTTCTACAGAAACTTGCGACAAAAACACTGGCATCATTTTCTCAAGTCACGTGAGCCGGGATAATTTTCTTTGGAGCCATTACGAGCCAAGATCGACTCTTCCCTGATTTTATTTAAACGTGACTAACATTCAATTTGGTCATAGACGCAAGCTACAAACCAATATAACCATCCAGGCTGTTATATCTTCTGATAACTTTTAATCAACTGATGACTAAGCGAGTAAAACATACAGATAAGGTGGAGAGTGCAACCGGGACAGTCAAAGTAAGATCGGTCAAACTGTACATGCTAGTCTGGGGGACTAGGACGGTACATACTGTACACGACTGCTTTAGATAAATCAATCGATTAGAAGAGTCATGTACTTCCAACAAACATCACAAATCTGCACGCTGATTGGGTTACATGGAGATAAACAAGTTTGCATAAACAAAATGTCGTATATATTACAACATTTATTAAAATCTTCTAAGAATTGAAAGGTGCTGTACAACAGACTGTAGCAGGCAAGGTCAGTTTGTAGGAGACCATTAATGAGAGAATTAGTTTGGGTTTCAATTGGGAAAGCATTCCAGTTTGGATTTTCAATGATAGAATCATAGTACATTCCACAAGCTATCAATGATATGTTTAGTAAGTTGATGTTCACAAAACTTACAACTCGATCGTACGATACTAAGATCTCTCCCGACAAATCATTGGAATGCGGAACTGGTGGCTTCCTCTGACAGGCAAAAGAGGAAGATGGAGTAAAATACTACAGAAAAATGTGAAAGGGGGAAAAATTTCCCCTACTTTTGATCAGGATGTAACATTTGTAATGTTTGACAACTAATAAGTACAAATAAAACAATTTCTGGTGACCTTTTGTAATGTATCTTTACTTGAAATCAGAAAGAAACACATCCCAGTTTTAATAACCTTGCCTCCCTTGGAATGTGATTTGGTATTCAGCAAGATAACAACAATCACATCTAGAGTGTGTCAAAGCTTTGTGAGAACAAGAGAGAGAGGGATTAAATAGTCAGAATATTTTGACAGGAGTCAAGGGTATTTAATGTTTCCTTCATACTTCTTTATCAACCATCAAAATGGAGGGGGGGGGGGGGGTGGACTCATAGGGAAATGGAAAACAAGTTCAAGAATTACTATCCTGGGAATATTCCATTTTTTAATTCTATGGATCTCCTTTGACATTTGACAGCATAAACCTGACATCCAGTTAAGAGTGACATGCTTCAACTACATTGCAAATTGTTCACCTTACTACAGTAGGTACAGTAGCAAATGTTTTCAACCTATTTGAGGTATGGATTTCCACAGAGGATCTACACCAAACACAACCTACAAATCTAGGTTACAGACCTGTACATTGATCTTCAGGATACTGATAAAATGTTAGGAGAAGAGAGAAAGATATTAATCCTCCTTAGACAAAGACTCTTGCTATAGCTACTGTGGGTTGTGTACCCAATCCTCATGTCTTTGTGCTCTTGCACACTAGCATCTGAACCCCACTTACAAACTTATCAATTTACTTGAAGAAGTAAACCAGAAGCCATTTCAAGTAGTTGTTCAAGTGCCTTTGCCTCATCCAAAGTTACAAGTTACATGTACTTTCCAGATATCATGCTGGAGTCCCCACCCACACACTTTTTCCTCTTGAACTGGCATGCTCATGGAAGCATTTAAGGAGCAGAGCAGTTTTGAAGCCCAAATTACCTATTCCAGCTTCATTATAGTCTCCAAATGACAAGCTTCCTCAAAGAAGTTGAATAAGAAGCACATAACCCACCCATCCCCCCTCCCATCCCCTCCCCCTCCCATCCCCTCTTCACATTCTCCTCAAGTCAGTCCTCAGTTATCTCCTATTCATTAGCTGACAACAGACAAATACTTCCTGTATTAAGACCACTAGTCCAAACAATGATGTTGAAAGTTGATTCTCATGCCCATAACTGGAGAAAATATTTCCCACAATGCACTGCTCAAATTTGAGTTCACTCATTTAGTAGAGTCCATTATAAGTTTACATACCAAAGATGTAAACAACATGCCCATGACTTCAATCAATAAAGCAATCAAGTTTGTAATGTTTACGAGTTTTGCTGCAGCCTATACTAAAGTTTAACCACCACAATCTTGTCTTTGGCTACCTCAGAACTATTAAGAACAGCTACGGCTGCACATTGCTATAAATATACCACAAGAGATAAGGGGCAAAAAATCCAATGCATTTGCTGCTTAATCCCAATAGTAAATAATGTCACAGACAAAAACAGATTGGATGGACAAAACAACAGCTGTAGAGTGTTATGATGTATGGTAAGTTTAGCCACAAGTATGTCCTAACGATAATAACAAAGTAGCCATATGTAACTTATATCTGTCCTTTGTGGTGGTAATATATAAACAGATCTGAAGAAAAAAATAAAATCTGAAATGAAATTCTGACATTAACATGACTCATTGGTAAAATGCTTCTGCATTAATTAAACTAGGTCTGGAAGATCTCATACGTGAACATACAGTAGGACTTGGACTACATACAGTACACCACAGTACACAGGCTGCAATCAGGCACGTTAACTGATTCTGGAATCTAAGGACTTGGTCAGACAACATTTCTAAACTCTTACAAGTACAGGAATTTACAAATGCATAAAGCATTGAAATTCTGCTAGGTGGAACCAACCACACAATTTATCACAAATGTGACCAGGGTCAGATAGGATAGCTGGGAACTTACTGACCGCCAGGACCCATAGCCAGAGTTTGAAGTTTTGGGAGGGCACAAATGTTTGCCTGATGTACGTCCTTGGTCCTTAGGGGGTCTAAGGGGCTATCCCGTCCTCTTTGTGAAATTCTTGTATGGTCAAGGGAGAGGGTTTTTTTTATGGGAGTGAGTGGGAGGGGGGAACATTAGATTGTGCAGACACATGGCTTAACACCAACAACCAACCCACAAAGATTGATTGTAATCAGTGTATTAACAGATATATAGAGTTCAATAACACATTCTATGACACAATGAATGTAGTCATGTTGCCCGAGACTCAGATATATGCATTCCACACTTACCACCCATTATACCTTAACTAACCTAGGTTTACTTTCATCAGACTGATTACAGGCCTGATGACATATCTGAACAACATTAAACTCTCACTCTCTCTACACATTATATTACACCTCTCTTTGGTCGATCACCATACTTCCAAGTTGAGATCACTGGATTTATTTATTAAGATCTGTCAGGAGAGGTGCACAGCGAGGGCAATTATATTCTATGTTATCATTTTGCTAAGGATTATGTCCGTACCTTCAGCTGATTGATCAATTCTAGCCTCAAGGAAAAAGCACTGAGTCCAATTGACTTTACAATTTATTTAAAGTGGGAAATAGATTTCAAGTTGACCTAGTTTATTAGTCTCAGATAAATACATTACTCCCTCTTCTCCATTATTGCTTCGTCGGCCTCCATATCCCCATCAAATGAGACAAATAATTTCCAACCATTTTGATGGGTTTTAAGCTGTATCACTGCGGTACTTGCAAAATTCTTTAGACCATTTGAAAATGCATCACCCCTGAAATGCCGAAACGAGATTAAACGTATCTAGCAAACATAAAAGCCACCAAAGCAACTAGCTGAAGCGAAGTGATTTAATGGTTTCAAATGTGATTATGAGAATTTTTCACATAAACAAGCAATCATCCAGCTTAGAAACTGCCATACAGCCAGTCAGTTATATACGGGGGGGGGGGGGGGTGGGGGGATGGGACAAACTCAATGATTTAAAGTGTATCCTGAATCTGTTTCAATTTTAGGAAGATGTGACAAAACGGAGCTAAGATATCTGAACCAGTTTTAGGAATTATTCTTTTGTTCATTACGAAAGGGGGTGCAACTAGGGGAGTGGGAGGGAGAGGGGAAGGAACATTGCATTCTTTGTGGTGCCACTTTTTTTTAAACACAATGCACACATTTTTACTTTCAAAAATTGTGCAAAATCCTGTTATTAATATTTATTCAAAAGAATCATTTTCTAAGATATGCCCTCACATTTTACTAATTTATTTATTCTATACTTGAGGCATGGAAATGATCACCTATATAATATAACTGTATTATCAATTGTGCACTGTGTACCTCTTAACCTGGTTAAAATAAACTAATGTTTCACATAAGGTTGACCACAGAATGCTATTAAATCAAAACCTTACTTCTAGATGGTTTACATGGTATGCTCATCTTCATAAGATTTTGAATTTGTCCAGAATTACCACACAATGGGTTCTTCTTCAAATATGTCTTTGTGTAGTGTGCTCTTGTACTAATAGCTTGCTCAGTAAGTTAAATATTAGAAGTAACAAATACTCCATATTTTTAATAAAGTCTTACCATAACTCTTAAATTAAACCACACAATTTCTGAGCCTAAATGTCACTTACAAACCTTTTACGAAGACAATTCAAACTGACATTTCATAAAGTAAAATGAAAATGTCATAAACCAGCAGACTTGACCTTTGTTCTAGGGATTTCCACTTCTAATATTATACTGACCTTTTTTTGCTTTTATCAATTCTCATACAATTTGAGCCATGAGAAATTTATAAATCTTCCATCTACAGACAAATTTGAATCTGTCAATTTCAAAAAGTCTTTGGATTTTAGGACGTTTTCCAGCCCACGCTTCCTCTACAAAAGCTAAGAAGCTGAATATATACCAGGCACGAAGCTTGTGTTTGGATCAATTCTGTAACCTCTTGCCTGGCATGGAGCTTTCTTCCATAACAATAAAATGAAATTAATGGCCCTGGGTTAACTAAATAAAACAGTAAAGAAAAAAAGGGAGAGTATCGATTCATTTTCTGGTCAAGATAAAAACTGACAGAATTATTGCAGACATTAAACATCAGTATTCTTCAAATGTGTTCTTTGTCGTAGTAGGGAAACGAGCAATTGAGATAGAGAATAACCTTGTGGAAGGAGAAAAACAAATGCTGCAAAACTTGAGATTAGATAGCCTTGTTATATTGACACACACGCACAAAAAAGGAGTAATTAAAGCGGGGAAAATTGCTGAGATAAATAATGGAAATGTATTCCTTAGGGGAAAATTCAATAGCCTTGTTTTGGTATATTGTGAGTAATGTGAAGCAAAACAGTAATATGTGATGTTAGAACACATGATTACTTGCATGTCATGTTAATGATGCAAGACTTTTTTCAAAGGATACAGATTAGGTGGAGGGCATTAGGGAGGAGATTGGGGGGTGGGGAGGGGGAATGGGTTGTCCTTTATTGTCAAAATTTGCCTGTAAAGTATTGTTACTGGGATGAATATGGTGACATCATACAAGAATCATTATTACTACATCTTGAAGAGAAAATACAAAGTTTGGAACAATCTGCTTTCAGAAATGTTTCATATCACAAGCTGTTTCCAGTTAAACCTAGCCAATGGAGTGTGATTTGTATTTTATCTTCACAATGAAACCAAAACTTTCATTCCATTTAACTATTTCCTGTCCTTATTCTGAACGATAAGACAGCTTACGTTTTACTACTTTGAACAAAAGGTCACATAGAACAATATATGCCCCAAAGAAAAAATTTAAAATAATATAAAGCAGCTATTTTTAATTTTTTAATGATTTTCATAAGCTAGGTTTAAAGTTATCAAATACTTTCAGAAGAATGCTAAGATGCTAATTAACATCAAATTGACAAAGGCTTAGTACTGACTAGAATAATTAATTGAGCTGCTAACTGATTTCATAATTCATTGGTGTAAACACGAGATCCCAGGCAGTCCGTCATATGAATGAAATTTTTAAAGATACCTTGAGTGCTATTTGGCTGGTTTGGGAAATACTAACATTCACAGTGAACCAAACCTGCCACTTTATGGAGTTCAAAACTTGTAATGCATATTTAGATCTTAAATCAAGAAACCTTGTCGACCTTAAACATGCATACTTGGTAAATAAATGGAAAAAGTTTTTAGTTTAGAAATGCAATGAGGAAAGATTTTGGACACATCTGCCAAAAGAAATACCTCAAATACCTCCATTTTCATTATTTACCCATCCACAGTCATTTCTATATTTTTCAAAGTAACAAACAACTCCTTGGCTTTCCAATATATACAGAATTCTGTAACCATGGAGATGATCGAATTGATGCGTGAAATTCCCATGGTTGCTTTATTTCATTAGTTCCCATTAGCTTTCAAGATACAGACTAATTTTGTTGATTCTATTCAGACTCAAGAGTGACCGTAGTCTATGCTGTTAACAGTTGATACATGGTACAACTGGGTACTAGGCAATATAAACATTATTGGATTATTAAGTGGGCATCCTACTCTCTCTGGTTTACAAATTTGGACAAACAAGATACTATTCTAAAGTTAAAAAAATATTTAGAAATGTTTTGTGCAGACATCACAGAATCCAAACTGAAATCAAAGTTATCATATTACATCAGTGCTTCCTTCCTTTCTCTTTGCAGATAACAGAGTATCACCAACAATACAGGAATGGTCGCAAAACGTCCTCCTCAGACTACAAGCTTAGATAAATGTTCGACATTAATATTACAATAACCTAGCCCCAAGGTACTATATGAACCTCCTATGAATCTGAGCTGACCTTTTCAAGTTTGACAGGTCCAAGATAAATTTTTTTCTTATCTGGCAGGTTTCAACAAGAGCACTTTACCTAACAGCTGCAGGCAAAACATGATCCCCAAACAGGAAATACAGATAACAGATATTTAAGATCAGAATATAAACCATATTCTAATATTCTTCTGGGATGCACCAGTTTCATGATAAGTGAACATTTAAACAACAATCTGTTTGGAAGAGAGCCAAGTAGATCACTAATTTGACAAACTGGAGAATTATGGTGCTGAAGCAGGTTTAAGTAATGTCTCTCCTCCATCCATCCATCCCCCATAAAATTCTATCCATTTGTAAGATCTAGCTATGCATCTCAATATATTCTTGTTTGTTATTGGTTAATGATGGAACCAATTGTCACTTCATTGTCACTGCCTGAACAGGGTTTCTCCTTCCACTATACAGCAGATAACAGCTAATCCTGTGATATTGTAAATAATAACCAAATTATGCACAGACAGTACATGCAACCTGCTACTTAATGAAATTCAAGTATCCCTGTGACTAAACACCACCAATGACACAAAATCATTCTACTCAATGGCTCATTTAGCTGCCAATTTTACCATGGAATTTGTATATTTCAGTGTAGCCCAATAACATACTATTAACCTAATTTGTGTGTTTTAATAAAAAGGACCTGCAAACATCCAAAGGGAACTTCCATTCAAACATGAAAAAATAAACATGGCAAAATAAACATTAATCAAAACAGTCTGACAGTTTAACTTCCAATCAGTCGAGAGGAAGCAAAAATACAGGAAATGTTGGCAAATTGTACTTTTCAGCAAAGGTAATGGATTTGTACATCAGGGAAATGTTGTGATTAAAAAACCTATTTTGATGACATTTGGAATGCAAACAACAAGCATGAGTCACTAAGATTATTTGCTTGGAAATGTAAAATATTTTGACTGACTTCAATGCAATAACAAGACTATTCCTCAAAGTGGAAATCTACAGATAAATTTGTTTTCAATTTTAATTCCTATTAGTGTACAAAAGTGCATCTATTCGGGGTAAAAGAGGTGTTACAGAGAAGAGTTACAAACATTAATCTAAACAGACCTTACACCAGTTTCTTTGTGCCTTGATGGAATGGGGATCGTCAGCGTTTATGTAGAGGGCGCTATCATATTGATCCTCAGAATGCTGTAGATACTGCTCTGGGTACTAATGCATGTGATCTATCTCAAAAGGTTTTGTAGAGCACCGTAGCATATCTCAAACTATGCGCTAGTTGTGAAAATATGTTTAAAAAAGATCTTGGCTCAATCCTTTTGAGACGATTCGCAGGTATAAGTCCAGTATATTCCATTTCAAAGACTTGGATACAATTTTACTAACGCTCAAAGCTTAAAATCAGTTAAGGGGACGTCATTGAGAATACCTAAAGAAGCTTTCTGCTTGGTTGACGACCGGATGTGTGTAAAGTTGCCATACGATGGGCAAAATATCGTTGCTAAACATAATGCTAGGTATTAGTGGTGAACACGCTATATGTTGGTTCGAATATGTAACACACTGTGTGTATTAGGGAATGTGCAGGTACTTTGTCCAGAGGTGTCAATCGTAGATTCCTCCCAGGAATTCTCAGCGATTTCGGAGACTGCAGCTTGGCAAGCTTCACGGAACCCTAGAAACGACCAATATGACAGTCCTCTCTGTTGATAGAGGGAGTGGCTGTAGATCCCCCTATTGTGCTGGTAAATTAACCTGATCCGGTCATTATACAGAAATGTTATTACGAATCTTCCCAATGTGCATCAATATAGCCCAAGAAGATAAAAAGCACAAATTCAAGATGCACCAAAATAAACCAAGTCTTTTTTTTCTTGCTATATATATACATTCTGGCTGATTTAGTACGTTAATGCATTGATAACTTAATACCTCCCTGGGCCAGTGCACCTTAAGGTTTGTGATATCATTGTTTAATTTTAGTGTAAACTGCTTGTAATTTAGGTAAAAACACAATTCATAGATTGAAAATCCAATATAAGTAGCAAGTATACTGCTTCTGTACAATGTGGACAATTTCATATCTTGTTTATCTTGTGTACACCATGACTCACAGGGTATCTCTATGGGAATAATCACAATGCTTTCCTACAGGTCTGCAACACAATTATTTATGATTCTGATTAAACAGATACTTCATATATGTTATCTCAGTAAACAGATCAGGTTCAAACCACAATTGTTCCATTCTTATTTCGAGAAAGCTTGCAAACAATGCTATGGCCGTAAAACACAAAATTCTTGGTACCTTGGATACAAACTGCAAGGCTTGGAAGGATGGTTGATAATATAGAAAGAGCTAGCATTAATTTCTCCCACAATACTACAGTGGGATCATCTCCTCTCTAAATCTCTGATATTGGTCATTGTTATACATCCATACGTCATGTGATAAAGGTACATCACTCACTCTTCCTTTCTTGAAGGTCCACATAACACTTAATTGTACTACATATATGTATAAAGTCCCTTTCCCTTATTGCAGACTCCCTGATACAAGCAGTGAGTTTATAACAACTCCCTGATATAAGTGAAGTAATATACCATTGACATACCAGGTACAGCCTGAACAGACCAAAGAGCAATATACACATTTTAATTGTAAGGTAAGCCTATCAGATCCCTCAGGGCATACTGAAGGTAAGTAACATAGCTGATATATACTGTGTTATGACCCTGTCATACCAGGGAGTTGATGGCAACTCCCTGGTCATACCATGATACACCCACGGTAAATCCTCTTACCTGTGTAAATGAGATACATCATGTACATATATGCAAGAGTTCGATATTTTTCCTCAAATCAAATAGACTCTTTTTGAATTTGGTTTATTGTCTAGAAATTCAAAACCCCTGGCTTACAAATAGAACTTATGCAAATAGATTGGCTTTTGTTTGAGGGAGAAAGAGTTGATACATCAAGAACCTATCCTATGAGGTATGTAAGGTAGCCTTCTGTCTAATTGTTCCCATCACAGCCAAATATGATAAATATAACCAGATGTGAATAGAATATAAATATGATATTTCACTTACCTGATCTTCATCTTAATCATTATTTACAACTATCAATAATTCATATCTTCTTTAATGGCTCGGACAACATTTGTAGTCAAACTTGGCACATCATGCTGCAACCAATTTTTTTTTCATTTTTTCAAGTCAAAATAAGATACATATAAAACTCAAAGAGGATAAGCCATAACACCAAATCAAACAAAAGAAGGCAATGCAAATTCAGAAAGTTTTGAGCAAAAGGCTCCTTAACAATTAAAGCATATTTCTGGCATAATTCAAGAAATAACATTCCTATCCTTTTCAAATTCAATTATATGGCTCTTTAAAGAATCGACATTCGTAATCACATTCACGTAAATCACATATGTGTAATCACATAACCAGCTTGTATCAATTTAATGGCAATCCACCTCCCAGCTGTATTAAACAGTTGCGGTTAGATTCTCAGTGTTTTGCACTTGTGAGTCATGACCTAATTCTTTCTGAATTCATTAATATTCTGCTCGTCACCTTGAGCTACAATATACTCTACAAGATATTCCCAAATTTAAATTGCAAACAAATTCAGTTGTCAGGTCAAAGGTCAGAGCAAATGGGGTTTCAGAAGAGGATGTGTCAGACATGCCAGGGTTAGGGCTTTATTAGTTGGGAAATTAAAAGCAAAACAAACAAACAAGAAAAGAAAACAAACAAACACAAAGAAATGGGGAATGGAATAGAATTCTTGCCGGGAAGAAACCATACTTTTACAGGGTGATTGTCTCCATTTGACACACGAAAGCATGTCGTTGATGTAGGGTAGACATTATCTCTTCCAAAAAAGATGGTGAATATTTTGTTTCTATAACCACTAAAGTTTATGTCAGATTCATGAAATGTGCTGCCAATTAACAGTGAGGCCGGTAGGAAGCACCAATTACACAATACATCAAATATCATGGGTCTTTTCATATTTAATCCATTACTTTAATCCATTACTTTTCCACATTATGTCATATATACACTGCACCAACAAGCCTTATCATATGATTGTGAGAAAGTTTCTGGTTCCTGTTCATGATGGTATTACACAATATTCATGCTTTTTCAAAAAGATGTTTGTTTTTTTCTCTTATTATGACAGCATCCTTTAATATCTTATATCCTTGAAGTCCTGCCATTCGTTATGAGGTCAAAAGACCATAAATTGTCTAATCTTTTCAATTTATTGACACCTGGCATATTTGGAAAAGCTTCATATTAATATTCCACTATTCAAAGAACCCTAGTACTCAGATGGACAAACAGAGCCATTTATCAATCAAATTATACATATCCACTATCAGTTTGTCTTCAAAAGTAAGTAATAAATCTGGTTTCTTCCCAAGAAGAGTTTAAGAAGTAACAGGTTAACAGTTAAAACGATTATGCGAAACACAGCAGAAACGAAGACGAATATGACCGAATAAATTAGGATCTTAGTAAACGTCAGAGATGATTTCATCTCATGCTATCTACATCCACTCTCAAAAAGAAAAGGCTTTCTTTTCTGACCTTTCTCTTTCAAATTTGTACATTTTGTGCAAGAAGAAGAGTAGTTATGATTAGCTAATTGAAGGCTATAGATTTAAAATATCTGCCCACCACTGATGATTGTTACCGCTGGGGTTAAAATGGCTCCCAACAGTTGACATGTGGATGAAACTACAAGACGTGAAGAAAAGGGGTGGAAGCGGAGTTTAGTGCATGAAAACAACGCGGGCTGGATTAGCAAAAACGGAAAACCAAGCTGGTGGGACTCGTTTAGCCAAATTATTAGCTTGAACAGAAGGTAAGAAAACGTAAGCAATTGTGTAGCACGGCAGTGTTTTCATTCCAAGAACCCAAGAAAATGATGAATATGGAGTAGCATGTCTTCTTGTGATGATAATAGCTTATGCATAAACATGAGCATGCATGATAATACTACTCGGTAAGAATTGAATATGCAAATGAAACTAACACTGGATATTCTTTCAATGGTTCTATGTTAACTACAGTATGGATGAATAGTCATGCAAAACTTAAGTTAATAAAACTAATTTTGAAACTCTTTTTTTGAATCTAGAAAATGGCATGGAATAGTAACTTAATCCCACTGCCTGGTGAAGCACAGAACATCTGGAATAGGGAATGTAGATAAACAATTGGACTTATAAAATTGGATTTATAATATGATACCAATCACTTACTTTCTTTTCAACCCTTATATATTGTAGGAGGTACAGTTTTGGTTGAACTATATTCTAGGACAGACAAGGTATGTAAGTTTCATTCAATATAGTACCTCCCATTACCTCTGACATCACCCTCTATAGTTCCCCGACAACTCCCTCTATCCTGCCCAGAGAGCTCCTTTTATCTTTATACAGTTTCGTCTATCCTACTGATGGCAGGTCACTCTATCATACCTCAAGAGCCTCCTCTATCCTATCCCAGATAACTCCCTCTATCCAATCTCAGACAACTCCATCCATCCAACCTCAGACCAAATTCTGTACCCCTAACAGCCCCTCCCCCCCTCCCCCTCTCCTCATCTATTCTACTTCTTTCGTTAAATATATTAATAGTTTATCTAACAGCAACCATCTGTTTATAAAGATTGGCCTTCCTACTTTCAAGGTTAGATTCTAAGTAAACCAGTTTTCCGATGGTATGATCTCTTAAAATATAAAATAGAATATTTCAGTCATGCTGCTAGTGGTATGTGAAGAAGTTCTGCCATTAACCTTAACTTAGTAAAATCCATGCATGACAGACTATGCATATCCGAAGGCTATTTAAAAGTAATGAAAGCAATCACATGCATAATGTTGATTTCTATTAATGAAAGCACTTGTACTTATAATTAAAGACCAATTAAAGTTTTCCTTTCCGGAAATTTCTGGAGGTTAATTTCATAATGTAGCCAAGACTTGAAAGCACTTGGGATTAACATTAATGCAAGCAGTAAGTATGTACTTCCCGAGTTAGTATTTCTACAGGAAAGAGGCTTGTATTACCATGTCAAAGTTTAATGACTTTTTCGTTTATAGCTATAAATAATCATTTGAAAAAAAGCTAAAATGAACCAAAGCTCCAGTGGGATAAGAGTTTGGAAAAGACTGTGGGAAAGCAAGCATGGAAAATTCTATCAACAACTAGACATTGCCAAAAGCTGGGCTAGAGCTATAAACTTTTAGATTTGAAATGGCAAAAAAAAAGGTGGGAGTGCAGGATGACAACATGGCTACAATGCAAAAGGGGAAACAAATTGCTTGATGTTGGAATGTTCCAACCTTTCTGTCTAACACAAACTTATTTTCCAATCAGCATTTGCTGCCAGCACTCAGGGTCAATGATTATGTTACAATGAAACAAAAGCCCAACTATCGTACTGTATATGATCTAAACTCTCACAAACAACCCACGATGTATCAGGACTCTTGAACAGTAATGAGTAATTGAGCAAATTAAAATAGTAGAAACTAACAAAGGGAATTTTTAAATTACAAGTCCAGTTTTGGAAAGAAAAACTTGACAAATGATAACTAATTGCTTCTATTCACTATCTGAAAAGAGCAGAATGATGCTAAATGCAAATGCAACATGCAGAAGGTAGCTGTTTCACAAAGCAAAAGCTTTGACAATATTTCATTCTCGCATAGCATTCTTTCATCAGAAACAACTTCTTCCCACCTTATGCTGTGTGCACACCCCTTTTTACATTCTACCTCTGACCCTTCCATTGAACACCCGTGACAAGGCATGTTTGTTGTCAGTTATTTTATGTCATCTCTTCCCGGGATCCTCCTGCCCCTCCCTGTGTCACCATTCTTCAAACCCAAAATCCCATCGAATCTTGATACTGCACCCATTACATCTGAATCTTCATGTGGAGATAACTGAAGACACTGTTTTGGTCTCTAACATTCTTTTAGTCTGCAATGCTCCCAACCCCCCCCCCCCCCGGCACCCCGCCTCCTCAAACTGAATTTTAATGGGAGCAAAGACAATACAACCACAAACAATTTGCTGAATATTTTGTAATAAATCTCTGATGCTGCACTAAATCAAGTGTTAGAGGTTATGGTTATTCTTGTTATGTGGAGTAACATTATGCACATTTACAACATCTGATCATGCATATGCATAAGCTATTATCACTGGGCATGCTTACAGCACAATATGCACAATGAAGACAGACCATTTGAGTTGGAGAAAGTGATACCATTGATGCCATGCAAAGAGCTCATCAATATGCATGTCCAATGAATTGATATGTATATTTTTTTTGAATACGTGCAGTATTGTGATGCAAATGATATGATGAATATGAATGATGATTACCTTGAGATGAAAACATGCAGTGCCACACATCATTTTGGGCCAGAACACTTTGGCAAGGAAGCATGGCCATGTAACTGTCATTCAAGCTGCACGAATCTGGCTCATTTTCCATTTTTAAACCCACCTTGACAGGGACTGGGAAGCGGTCCAATGGTGGAGGCACATCGATTTCAAGCACGTCACTGGAAGAGCGGTAGTTATTGCTGTTATTAGAGTTGATATTATGAGTGGTACGAACGTGCACAGAGTTGGGATTATCGGAGGTTACACTCGTCCCCTGTTTATTGGCGTAGAACAGTTTACGGGCCTCCACCAGGGAGTCGGGACGTTTATTGACATTGGGCGGAGGGGTGCTGTGTTTGGTACCCGGAGGTGGAGAGGACAGAGATGGTGACGATGATGTGACAGACGTAGAAAGCGGGGAAGAAGTAGTAGAAGTAGAAGGAGCAAATTTTTGGGGGATTAAAGTAGGTTTATTGGGAACGGGTGGTGGGGTACCTCGAGGTGATGCACGTTTGGTACCATGCACCCCCCCAGGGGGGCTGTTGTTAGTGGTTGCCAGGTCACTTGATATATTGCCATTGACCTGAGGGTCAGGTTTGCTGCTTCCTACCGGTGTAGGGGGTGATGGAGCAGCTGCTTTCATACCTGCTGCTGCCGGGGATCCGAGATTCCTCTTTGCACCGGGACTGATCAGCTGAGCTGCCTTGGCCTTCACGTTGACCCCACTGAAGGTAGTGTAGGGTAAGATGGGACGACCAGGTGTGCTGGTGGGGGACAGTACATCCTTCTGCTTGGGAGGAGTAACATCTGGACTGGGTTCCTCATTAATAGCAGGTTTGCTAAAATTGTTAGGTCTTGAAAGGAGCTTAGAAGAGGTGGAATCTACACAGTCTTTTGTTTGGTTGCTCTCTGGAGCCTTTGTCATAATCTCCACTTCATTAACCTTCCTGGTCTGTTGAGGTGATACCACCCCGACGGTCACCACTTTCTTAGTCATGGCGGGTATCTTGCTAATTTTCGTCAAGTCCGTCGGAGTGCTACTCCGTTCTTTCGTGGACAGTTTGTCCACGCTGTTAGCTGGACTGAGGCCTTTGCGAGCAGCCTCGATGGTCCTCCGTGATGGAGTAACACTGGCGACTTTGGGCTTTATCGTGACTGAAGTAGTATGTACATCAATGACTGTTTCATCCCCTGAGCTCCTCTCCAGGGAATCACTGCTTCCTCTCTTAGCAGCAAAGTCGCCCGACGACCTATTCCTTATCCTGACATTGATCTTTTGTGTGTTTGGACTACTCAATTCTTCCGACGAACCTGAGGAGCTTTCCGATTTATCTGGTTTTAAGGGCGACTTAAAGCCTCGAGGGGCAAACAGCTTGCTAGACCTACTAAGGTTTAAGTGACCAGCTGAGGATGAGCTAGGAAATGTGCTAGATTTAGGTCTATATGAAACTGGAGCGACAGAGTTGCTATCCTCTGCTGCTTTTGGTTCTGTGCTCTTAGTTCTGGTAACATTCTCTAATGAATCTTTTTGTCTCAACTCACGAGAGAGCTCTAGAACATGTTCGACTTCGTTTACCCGACTGTTTGCCTCATCTAAGGTCTCTTGAAGTTTCTTCGTCCTACTTTCTTCTCTTTTCAATTTCCCAAGTAACTGTTCTCTCTCTATATCAAATTCGGATATTTGCCGTTCAATCTCGGCTTCTCTCTTCTCTGACTTTTGGCGCTCCACAGATAGCAGTCCCAGGGCCTTGGTTGCATCGACTTTACAGGCGTGGGCCTCACAGTCCGCATGCTCCAGCCTCTGAAGTGCCTCCGCAAGTTCATTTTGGAGAAATCGATGTTCGTCCAGTAACGCCTTGACCACACTCATGTGTTTCTTCCTCTCATCAATCAGAACTGACTGGGCTCTCTTTGTTTCACGTTCCATCTTCTTCTGTTGTGCCTTCTCAAAGTCAACCTGTATTCAAAGAAAACAAAGATTCAAATGATATCTATAAGAGACAAAGATTGCAAATGGATTTGTACTCATACTCACACTTTGGAATCTAATTTAGATACTAGTGCAAAATTAAGTACTCGTACTCAGCCTTAGAGCATTGTACTCATACTCAGCCTTAGAGCATTGAACTCATACTCACACTTAGAGCATTGTACTCATACTCACCCTTACAGCATTGTACTCATACTCAGCCTAGAGCATTGAACTGATACTCAGTCCCTTTATAGAGCATTACACTCGTAACTACCCTAAGAGCAATGTACTCATACTCATGCTTAGAGCATTGTACTCATACTCACCATTAGAGCATCATACTGATACTCATGCTTAGAGCATTGTACTCATACTCACCCTAAGAGTAATGTATTCATACTCACCATTAGAGCTCATAGTACTCGTATCAAGGAGAATTCTACTTGTACTCTACTCATACTGTTGTACTCTTACTACAAGTGTGGGATTCTCCTGAGGCATAAAACTAAGATTAATGTAGGTTTTCACTTTTGTACAATCATGTCTCTCTTTCTGCAAGTTAACTTGATCACTTGTGAACTGTTAGTGTGTTGCATTAAATAATGTCATGACAGATGAATAAAAACACCTGGAGAGAATCCACTGTTTTTCAAAACAACTTTTAACCTTTGCCAAGTCCTATTTTCATAACAGATCCACCTAAAGCAACACCTACTCATATGTGAAAGATGAGTAATCAGGGCTTCAGTTGTGTTTGTGATTTACTTGCTATCATAGCACATTACACATTTTGTGTAAGAAGAACTGGTTCAGAGGGATTGTGTTTTAGAGCATTGTACAAGCTTCTTGAGTTCACCTGATAAGAAGTGGAACACTAGAGTATATTAAGAAAACAGGATCTTTGTTCATTTACCATATTTCAGACCATTCACCCCAACCGTTGCATAATGTAAAAGTTAGATCATAGATGGTCTGGAAAGAGAAACCTCATATTTCTAATTCCAAAGGGAACAAAACAACACATCTCCATCATAAATTGATGGTAGGCCTGCCCGCCCTACATTTCAGCTCTATTTAAAATGCAGATTCCTTTGAAACTCAGGTTCCTGAGCAAGAATCACGAGAGGCAAAGGTAGGAACCAGGACGCCCATGGCTATACTAGTATGATCACTGTCTCAGTCAAACAGCCTTATCAGGTAGAGTGGTAGCTCTATTGGTTTGGTGATGCCACCCAAATAACACCTCAGGGAGAGCTAAAATCAGCATTATTGATCTGTAAATTGAATTTCAAGTGTTGCCATGGCCACCTAAGGGCTAGAACATGAGTTTGCCAAAAAGTAGACCCAACACATCAATAATCTTAATAATGTTATATATTTACTAAAATATACTCTGAATTTCTTAGACAAACCTCTGTAATGTTTTTTTTTATGTTTGTTTGTATTTCTCCACAGAACTAAATTTAAATGTAACCCTTAAGACCAATAAAACATAACACACCAGTGGGCAAGTCAAAGCAGTCATTATAATTGTCCAGTGATGTAGGCCAGGTCGAAGCATAATTAAATAATAATTTAGGCAATTATAAATATGCCACCCTGCAACATACCATCATAAGTCTTGTATAGATCTGAAATTTTATTCAGGTTAAAAGATGAAATTATGGTATATGCATTTTTCTAAACTTCTTTGTAAATGTTACTAGGCACTACAACATATTTCAGGCAAAATATGAAACTTCTGATCATTTATGAATTTTTTTATATTTCACAGCTGGATATTGAGTTCCAAACAAGGAAATTACACTGCATTTTTCTACATGCTTTGATGTAAAGTTTGAGTTTTATTTGAAATATCTTTGTAACTTTACTCTGGTAAAAATATCAAAGTATAAAATGGGACAAGCATTTGTTTGGATCATGATAGGTAGCCGGGAAAGTGCATGATTTGAGGGATGAGACTGGTAAAGAAAATACTAAAAGGAAGTCTTAATTCTCCAATAAAAATACTACTTCTTGAGGAAAACTTGTAGAAGTAACATCGCATTGTTTGAAATATTTTGTACTTTGAAGATGACTTGTACATCAATAACAACTTACTGAGCCCATCCATTCTCCTTCAAATGTAAAATACAGTTTTGATCCTGTCACGTTCTAACCTGGAGTCTGGAATTTATTTTTACATATTTTAAGGTATATTTAGACAAGCTTGCCTTTTAACCAACCGTTTCTTCCCCCAACCCCACCCCTTCCCCTCCTGGACCAGGTTACAATCCCTTTAAATAACAAGTCATAAGAAACAATATATCCTAAAATGGTTATTTCATTCACAGTGCTTTGAATGATACTGTAAGGTTTAGGCTTGACATTTCATCACATCACACACTAACAGCTGATTCGCAGAGACTGGTGTCACCATCTTACCTTTCATGAAGGGAACCCACCACCCTGCTCAAACCATCAAATACCAAAACCTGTGCAAAAAGCAGCTACTGTTAACACCTCTCTAAAACACCAATCCGTGTCCACCTGCAGCACCAACCTGCAGCAGTGTTAAAATCGGAACTCGCTCAGTTTGTAGAACTTAATAGCAATAACACTAAACGTGACTCATTATATTCGCAGGAATTTCCTTGCAAATAATTCCCCCAGGAACTAACAATTTTTCGATCCAATTAATCGCTGCTCTAAACAGGCTATGATGATCTTGAAGTGTGCAAGGAATGTAACCCCAAATAGACTCGCAGAGGAAGTGAAGACGCCTTTACCCCTGAGTTGCTGAGAAAGCTCTTAAAATATTCTCTTGAATTTCATTCATATTCTAATAATAATTCATTAATGAATGGGTGATATTACCAATAATATAAAACCATCATATTACTTCTTCATTGTAAAGATGAAACAGCATACCAGGGTTGTGCATTGCAAGCACGACACATTACTTTTATTACGACACTTAACATCATGTCCCACGATGAGATGTAGAGGAAATGATGGCGCCGTTCCCTCGGGGCCACGGCAATATAAATATAGGAACACCACTCCCTGTCTCCTATGTGCATGCGTAACTGATTAGAAACACTTATGACAATCAATCTGATTTTTATCAAGAAATGTTGTAATCATACAGACAACTTTAGACTACATTCTTCTATGGTTCCCGAAATATTTACAAAGAAGATGTACGAGTTCATTGAATATATCAAGTAAACCCCAATACATGTCAAAGAATTTCATCATTGTGGACAAGAATATAACGAAGACACTTCATTTCTGAAGGATTCTTTATACCAGGATATGATAGTAAGAAAGTTAAACTGTTACATCACTTATTAACAAAAGAATCCACACTTCAAGAAGTATAAAGTTTGAAGTCTATTCAAGGAGGTGAACCTTGATTATAAAATGTTTATTTTAAGGTATTTCGGTCTCAACCTCATACACATTGTCACCTTGTGCCACAGTCTGAAAATTTTCTTTTTGTAGCTATAAGAACAGATAATTTTTAATAAATGGTTAAGAGTGTCAAAAATTCTTATTTTGTGTTGTGAAGATGAAGACACTTCCATTTAAAGGGACATAACAAACTAAATTGTCATATACTGCAGGCAATTCATGTACATCCTCTAGTTTGCCTGCTTACCCCAATCTCCCCCCACCCCCCACAAAAAATATCCCCTGTACTGGACTTTAAATGATTCTGAAAATTGACGTAAGTGGTTGGTGTGTGTAGTTAGATAGATGCATGGTTGGGTGTGGGAGATAAGGGAAATGTGAAAACGGTATGTTTAATAAGGATTATGAGCCACGAAGAAACAACACAGTTTTAATCAAGTTTCTTAGATGAGTAATTCAGTCTTCTGGGAAAACGATTTCAGTAATCTTTATGGATCTGAGATAATTTGGGCCTTTAAGATCCCTAATCATCTGGTGTTATCATTTGATTTATCCTTGAAGCATTTTGACTCATCACTGCTTCTTTCATTCAAGTTCTTCCTCAGCATATCCCTCTTGCCACCCCCCCTCCACCCCCCTTATTTTACATTTCTCTCTTATAACCATTCTATTTCTGTCATATCAAAGTCCTTTCCATTCATACAACTTAACAATTTACTGATGCTTCACCTGGGAAGAAATTTATTCCTTTTCTCTTTACTGGTCTTCAAGCATCCAGTCTTCGACAGAATCAATAATGCATGCTAGACTAACCCCCGTACGTACCCCTTAATACCGAACGAGGTGAAAACCCCTGCCAATTTTAATGTTCAGATTTTTAATCCCTTTTTTTGCCATGATAATGTTCTCTCCCGAGGGGTAGACTTTATGCAATCTGACTATTACACACAGGACGTTATTACTTCAGCGACGCCGTGCATAACAAGTCAGGCCAATCAGATAATCCCTTCTGAAATGAAGGCAAAGCTGTATCAAAGTGACTCAATTTCTTACTCCAGCCGTTAGCCTGACGGCTGATTGCCTCAATTTCGCTGTCCCTTAACCCTATGCTGATGATTAATTCCAGAGAGTGTTACCAGAAACTACCCGAGGCAAATTTGGAAAAATTTGTTGCGCGGAACCTACCTGCTGACTCAGTCGTTCGCGGTCTTTCTCTAGAAAGTAGGTGACATCATCGCCGTGAGCGGTCTCCTGGGCATGCTTTTGTCGTTCAAGGGCCAGCTCCTTCAGGACCTAACGTAAGAATGGCGATAAAAAGTTCATAAAATATGAATGAACTAATCATTTGCCTTTAAACAGGGGATGTAGACTTCATAGATGCATAAAACTTGTCAGCAGGCTTCCATCAAGCAGATGAACAAATAATGAAAGAAGAAAAAAAAATATTAATGTTTTTCGAGGGCCTTTAGTTAACTCTCCGAAAATCATTACTTAACAACCTTCAAGGTTGCAGAGCTTGGGACAAACACTGATTAGAAAGTTGCCTATATTACCGAGTGAAATTAATCCATGCTGGAAGACAAGCTTGAATGAACACAATGGTGCGAGCCCCCAAAACTATCATTTTGAAGTGTGTAAAAATATCAACAGCGACACAAGAGAAGGGGCCTGGAAAGAAGAATGTTTATTTCAAATTTTCAATCTTATTCCGGTTATTTAGGTGGAGGATATTACACAGAATTTGAAAATTTAAAAACTTCAAAGGTACGATTACATGATTAAAAAAATGTACCTCACTTCAGAGGGCCAAACAGATGGAAATTTGTAACATCAGGAATTTTGTGACATTACAAGCAATAACTTAGAACCTTATTAATATTTAATAGTTGTCTCTCACTCGGCTATTTTGTGGCTAATTTGCTAAAGACACTCGGATCATATTCTGCAAGATACGCAGACATAACGTTTAATCCTCTTCTGAAAGGTTGGACATCTCTCTAGCAATTTCAAACATGTCTGTAGCTATTTCTAAGGTTTCTTTTTATTCTTCTTCACATTTCATCGATGTGAGGGGGAAATTCATGGGATTGGTATCGATGGAAACTATGTAGCGCCATCTTTAGCCCCCCGGACCGATCCTAATAAACGGACACGGCACTGCTTAGGCTATTCCCCTGGGGCAAGAAGAGTCAGACTGTTGGACTTTTATGGAGTAGATCTCTCACCTGATTGTGGCTCTTACTAAGGTCTTCTAGCTGCTGTTTCATGTGTTCCTCTGCTTTCCTGTGTCGGTCCACCATCTTCTCTAAGATATCCGCTGGATCAGACTCGGCACCCTTTCTAACATCCTCCTGGACACCTCCTCTGTCTTCTTCATCTCGAGAGAGGGCAGCATACGGATTGTGCAATGTGTACTGCTTGTAGTGGTTTGAAGATGGCTGCGAGTTCTTTGCACATTCGGTCTGAAATGAATAGAATGTCTGATATTATGAATAACCTATAACAAATCATCTTTTTCATTTTCGGTAGAACAGAGTGCTACGGTTGTGAGGAGACTGGTAAGTGAGGCGCAAAGTAAATGGAAATACAAGTACTTAGGTGAAGGCTACTGCTTGGACAGAGATGATAAAACCTTCATTTGAGATGTTAAATGGAGATAGGTGACCTAGATGAGGAACATGTAAATGTAATGTTTGATCTTTGCACAGAATAATCTACCTTATCCTCACAGAATATCTACCTTATCCTCACAGAATATTTGATTTGGTTTTTAAACCAGTGTATAAAAGCTAGTATATTTCAAGGCCACCTCTGTAGTGAACATGTTCATTGTGCGACATCATTTCGTCGGCATTTCTGATTCTTCAGAAACACAAGAAATATATTTTCTTTTTCTTTCTTTTTTGTACTGCGTGAAAGAATATGGTAGGGTTTTGTTAATTGGCGTGATAACATTACTCAATAGAATACAGTGTGTACTTTATGAAAACACTAAAAATGCCCAGGAAAATAAAACCGCAGACAGAACTGCCTTGAAACATGTCATGAATTCTTCATACAGTGCTGGCGCAATATAGTGACCATTCTAGCATAATAAATAAGATACACAATCACACAGTGCAGAGCTCTCTCTTGAGGTGTGAACTTTGACAATTACGACCAGCCTGGCATGAGCTATTTATCAAGGTGTGCAGACTACTGTGAGATATAGAGATGTATTTACCCAGAAACTTTAGATGAATCTGCTCTGTTAGAAGCAGGATTCCTGAACAGTTGGAATCCAAAATCAAGCGATAATTAGACTTGATGAGAGGAATCAGAAAATGCTTGGCTACTTTATTGTTAGGCAGATGAAAGAACAAACTAGCCAGCTATTCCTATGGATAGTCAGTTTCTAATTCCCATCACTATTTCTAATATCTATTGTTCGGTAGGATCGGTCAAAACTGCCATACGATTCATTTCAGTAAGGTTTGTTAAATCATGTCAGAAGTTTGTCACGAGAACAGATGAAACTTTAGATGATACCAATATCACCGATGTGTTGTGTAAAATTGACAAAGATTTTTTAATATTCATTTTCCCACTTGCCTTCAATCTGAAAGAAAAAGGTCACCTTTAGGCTTTGATACCTGACCAATTGCTGTGACGAATGTTCATCTGTGTCTGTGTTCATTAGATCTTCAAACGTCATTTTAATGACAGAGCATTACCAATCAAAGTGCTCCAAATTTTAGACGATTAATTTTATTATCAAATTTGGTTCACAATAAATATGACAGAAATATGTATCTAAAAATTAGGTCCGCAATGACTGTTCCTCAGTTCTTAAAGTTTTTACTGCTGTCTAGGGTTGGGCGATATATCGAAAATTATTATTATCGCGATAATTTTTTTTCAAGACGATATTTTTTGAGGATTGAACAAATGACGATAATTTCTTGTGAAAGAAATTTGAAATAAGTGTGGATAAAAATGCGATTATCCTTTCTCCGTTTTATGTTTAAATGTTATTCTAGCATTCCATGGTTAAGAAAGTTGAAAAGAAATAAAGTTTATCAACTTCATTTACTGACTTTTGAACTTCGTAAAAAAACCCGTCCTTTTCAACATTAACTGTATAGAGAAAAAAACCTCGAAAATCAGTAGAGAATTTACCAATTGTGTAAGAACAGTTAGTTGGTACACCTTTCAAATTTTACGAAAGATCGAGCAAAATACTTTCAAAAAATTCACGCGAAACTGGCATATCGTGCTAAATGCAACAAATGTCATGTAAACAAGGCTCTAGTACACCCATTTATGAATAAACCATACGACCACATTTGCTGTTAAGCGGGGGAAAAAGAAAGTATTTTCTAGAATTTCCACAAAAAAGGAAAAAATTAATATCCTACCATAGTTAAGAGTATAGTACATAGCCTAACCGCTTCGTCGGTTACGGATCTCACGTAACAACAAAAACACAACTAATTGTATTTTGCGAAGTTGACATTTTCTACAAGGACATGGAAACAATATTTAGCATTTAGTTAATCATGCCAAGTGGCCTAAAACATAGGATTGCAAGGTTTACTTTCATAAAAAATGGCCATACTGTACAGTAGCTATTGGGGGCTTGATATCGTGCTATGTCTGTATGGTACAGACTGTGCCGCTTGTATCATGGGGAATAGATTGTCTTGTTCATGCGGATGAGTCGGTTGGCTTGAGGTGTGTTTTTACCATGGTTTTACTTACCTTAATGTTACGGGGATATAAATTTTCTTGAACATCTAAGATAATATTTCGCATAACTTTACCGTTCCTTTACTGACTGACCTAATTAATTCTAGAGTGGAGTCAAAATAGTTTACTCCATGAAAAGTTTTTTGGAAACGTGACAAAAATGTTAACAAACAGGTGTTAGACAGGGGGGTTGTTTTTCAAGTTACCTGGGAAAATCCGTAGCACATGTACAGTAGCCTACCGTGATATTTAAGTAGGGGTAAACACTGCAGTTAACTTGTAAACTGATGTACCTATAGTGCACACTGTTCATTGTTAGGCAGTCTAGAAACGGGGCTTTGCCGAACGTAGTTTGTTTCATAATATCGTCAGTTTTGTAAGTTAAACTTTTTAAAGATTGTAAGACAGGTTAAATCTCTTTTCATTTTATCACATAATATAGCTACTCTAACTTGTCATTTTCAAATTTTCATCAGTTTCGTGACAATTTATATTCAAAAAGTTGTCAGTATTTTGAATCCTCAACTGCGAGTTTGTTATCGCCAGACACGCAAAAATACTAAAATTTCCGGGGGCCTTCGCCCCTGGACCCTGCACAGGGGGTTCCATCCCTTGACCCCACTGGGGCCCTAAGGCGGGCCCCTTGACCCCACGCCATTATGCTCACACGCAACAGGGGCTGATGTGTTCGCTGCGCGAAAACACCGGTGGTAAATCGGCAGTTGTTTTTAGTGTGTTTGCGAACACACTAAAAACAACAAGGAAAAATTATCGTAATTATCGAAATATCGCGATAATTTTTTAACTATTTATCGTGACATTAAAAAGCAAATATCGCCCAACCCTACTGCTGTCCTGTATGGACACAACGCGTTGGAAAAAATTACATTCTTCAAACCTAATTAAACGAAAAGCCCAGATAAGAAAGCCTACTGTAAACCCAACGAATCTAGCTATAACATGTTCCACTCTGTTACAGACAGAGAAACCAACATATTAATCGAGAAACAGTTCCACCAAAATTGGCCTCGTGGGGGATGGCCTTTTGGTTGTAAATAAAGTTGCAATTTAAACAAACAGAATTTACAAGATTTCATCAAACATCTAATTTATTGAAACAAAGGAGTTAGGAAAAGCGTGCACCTGCAGAATTGGTTTTATGAGCTGCGTGTGTGTCAGGTGAGACCATCTTCCCGTGCACGAAGGATATGCAGAACATGATTGGATGGGAGTCATAATTTAAAGAGATATAATGAATGTGAACAAATTTCTTACATTTGATTTGATTTTTTTTTGCTCTTAAAGAACAAAAAACTACCGTAAAAGTGCCAATTTTGATTGCACTTAGCCTTGACGTCTCTCCTAAAGAAGTACTATAAAAAATATAGTACCATACAGCCCGAAGAAGAACACTGAACTCTAGGTCAAAATTATAGACCTGCATAAAAGATGTTATATCTTTAACTTTGTCTTCATTTCTGATTGATATTTTACTGCATGAAATGAAATTGTTTACAATGTGGATGTTTGTGAACATTATACCTGTCATATCTGCTTAATTTCTACATTTTTACGATAGTTTCAGAATCAGAAAGAGAACAATTTTCACTTGTTTATCAGGATATATGTTGATATAAATAAACTTCAAATCTCAAAATTCCAAGACGTCCATATAATTTACTTAACCCATTAAACAACAAAATATCTTTCATCGTCATGCTTGATTTATATTGTGTTCCTTTAAAACTTCCCAAGTTTGAGTCTGACAAGCGGTGACAAGCTATAATTTCCCTTCAATTCAGGGACAGCAAATTGAACAGAATGCCAAGAACTAGATATTAAATAAAAATTGTTGGATGAACGTGGGAGTGAAAATGGGTTAGATAGATTAAATGGAAGATGGAATCGTTGAAACATTAATACAAATCTTGTTTACTGACAAATGAAACTGCAATTTTCTTCTTTCTACTTTTTTTTTATTATGAGGATTGCTTTTATATTACTATATATGCATGCACTTAATTTCATTGGTCAGGATACTGTACGTCTACAACTGTACATTGCTAAAGGCACCAATCAACTGTTTGAAGTATTGGATGATCTAATATCTCATATTGGGAATCAGGAATGAAAATAATGAATATTCATAGACAAGTGATGCAATGTATAAGTACATCAGAGTTGCAAAGATACACTGGACACATTAATGTGAAATGAAATAAACTATGAAAGAATGAGTTTGCATTAGTACATGAAAACAGAACAATCTTTTCATGCATTGCTGCAACTCTTCCTACAGACCAATGTAACTTCAGCCAGCATTCATCCCTATCTCTGAGCTAGAAGGTATTGATTAAACATTGTGCAGTTTAAGGATTATTTATGCCACATTTGTTAAAAGTATCTCATGGCTAAAAACCATTGTTTGGAAGTAATTGTGCCAAGAAAACAACAGGACTGATTGGCTGAGGTATGTTCACTCCAAATGCATGCTTCATATCAGGGGTCTAGCTGTGATATATTACCTGTAAGCCTTATATACAGTACCTAGTCCCTACCGGTAATATCTTACATGAAATGTCAATATAAAAGTTTCATGATAAAAAGTAATGTAATATTGCTGATGATTACAGTTGAAATGATTTCTCTCTGATTAATATTTAATTTGAGAGTAAATATCATTTTTGAAGTGCACATGAAGTATAAAACTGTCTAGAAACAATGCCAAGCCACACCATTATCTTGGATTTGCAAAACCGCTTTGCATATCGATATGATTATCAGCTCTACTGTATGTACTACAGTAATAAAATGATACATATTTAAGGAAAGTTTCTTGTTTGGAAACATCTTCCTTGTATCAACCTTCAAGCTTTATTGTAAATTTAAAGACAAAACATTGCATAAGTGATATCACTATAACACTTAATATGACTCGAATATTGAATTATCAAAAAAGTGTACACATTTCATCCACCATTTGAGAAAAATTGAGAAAAGTCACTTCTAAGACTGAGAACACAGGAAACGTGTATCACCAAAATGACTACATTTGGTATTAATGATAAATGTGACTGTTAGGCATCCTTGAATCAAGGATGTACTCTAGTAATAATATATATGGATTTTTCTTTTTGTGTATTAACATACATTACAATAATTTGCCTAAATGCATCGACCTACAGATGCCATAATGCAATAATGTAATATATTCCACACATTTATCAAATTATACACATAATGTTAAAATACACAAATTAGGAATGCTGTCTGCATTTATTCTCACATATATTCATTTATGTTTGTACAGTACACTGTGCACAACGTTATTAATACTATAGGCTGTGCATAGATGTATGTATACATGGCAACAATAGAATCACATGAGGTACTTGTATACATACTACTTTATGGTGAGATGCTATGATGCCAATCCTTCCATCTTTCATCATCTGTTCCTCTCTTAATTAAATCCGAAGTAAAAATATACAGCTGTGTAATACCAAATGGATTAGATGTGCAGTGAACTTAGGTATATATCTCCAAGCTTTGCTTGTACATGACAGGCTGCGCTATATCATAAAGGCAAAGTTTGAAGTGAGGAATGTACGCGACCATTGATACATTGTATAGAATGATGGGTTAACGATCAAGTAGTGGGTTAAGGAAGACAGGGTGATGTCCTTTCACACTGAAACCCACTGCTGCTAAAGCAGTGGGTTAGGGACTACATGTATGGTGATGTCCTTCCAAACTCAATCCCACTCCCGCTAAAAGAAGTGGTTTAGGGAAGACAGAGTAATGTTCTTTCATACTCAAAGCCACTCCTGCTAAAGCAGTGGGTTAGGAAAGACAGGGTGATGTCCTTCCAAATTCAAACACACTCCCACTAAAGCAGTGGGTTAAGTAAGACAGGGTGAAGTCCTTCCAAACTCAAACCTACTCCCACTAAAGCAGTGGGTTAAGGAAGACAGGATGATGTCCTTCCAAACTCAAACCCACTCCCGCTAAAGCAGTGGGTTAGGGAAGACAGGGTGATGTCCTTCCAAATTCAAACACACTCCCATTAAAGCAGTGGGTTAAGTAAGACAGGGTGAAGTCCTTCCAAACTCAAACCTACTCCCACTAAAGCAGTGGGTTAAGGAAGACAGGATGATGTCCTTCCAAACTCAAACCCACTCCCGCTAAAGCAGTGGGATAGGAAAGACAGGGTGATGTCCTTCCAAACTCAAACCCACTCCCGCTAAAGCAGTGGGTTAGGAAAGACAGGGTGATGTCCTTCCAAATTCAAACACACTCCCACTTGATAAAACTTACTCTACATGTATATCTTATTGACATCTTCACAAGAAGCTGGCATTTCAAACATCTCTTGTTCTTTCCTCAGATGTTAGTACAGTAGTTTGAATTACATTTTTAACACAGTTTATTGCCTTATTTCAAGCATTTCCATTTTTCACAATATAACAGTGCATTGTGATACATTTACAATACAGTCAAACCATCCATCAGTTATATTAACTACTGAAACATTCACACTGTAAATGTTGACCAAGGTTTTACCACTTCTTAATAATTCGCAGCTGGTGGTATCAATCAATAAATGTGTACCCACCACCTATAACCCCCATAGTAATATTTCGTAACTCATTTTTCATGCTCTATTTAAGATCTTTGTTTATGTATACATCCATTCTCCACTACCATGATGATGCAGGGATTAATATGTATAGGACTAATTACTTTGCACTCTGCACCTACAATAACTGTTCTTTAAACCCAATTAAAATGGGTATCAAAATAGAACACATAGACCCAGGGGTATGAGTCATAGAAGTTCCCTCAGCTGGTGAAAACATGGCTAGCCAATACGGTCCAGTTTTGAACACTTTTAATAAGTAGAACAACCACCGTTTGTATTATTACTACTGGTACGGGTAAATAATTACATTCATGGCATATATATCTGTACTTGAGTAGAAGGAATTTGACAAATAATGCATGTATCTGGCAGTTCCTAACTATGATGGAGAATTGTTAAAGTTTGAGAAATTTTAATACAAACAGAAGCATAGCCATGATCTTATGAGTAATATTCCATATATTCATTAGTTATCTTCAGAAATATTTGACCATACATAACATGTAGCTGAGATCTACTCACATAATAACTGAAAGAAATCTCAAAATGAAATATTATGCAATCCCCCCTATCCAGGAACGTCGACATAACATTTAATTGGTAAGAGCTAGTCTTTTTTATTGCAGCTATTGCGAGGCAGAGACATGATTGCAATATTTACTATATTTTTACAATTTTTGGTGATCTAGATAGAGCTATTTGTGAAGGAGGTTAATCTCTGAAAGATGTTGAAATATTTATCTGGAGTATTGAAATTAATTTCAGATCAAGATTCTGTCATATCGACCTAGGGTAATCAATATGTCTGCATCAGTTACAGAAGTAAAATGTTCCTTGCATGGATAAGGTTTCTCTTCAATTGGTTATTTTATCCATCTCAATCCCCCATGGAGATTGCAGATTCTTAATTCATCACCTCCATAAAAGATTGATCTTTGTGGTCGGGTGTATGTGTACAGGAGTAATTTACACCAGGTATGATAATTAGCACATGAAAGGTATACTACCATACAGTGACTTGAAGACGGTTTAACATTTTTAAGTAGAAACAAGATGTTACTATGAATGATATTATATATACATTTCTTGCGCCATGGTTTGGCTATACGGTACCATCCAATCAGCAGTTTGCCAAGATACGCTGCAGATCTATCTTGATTTCTAAACCACGTCAGGGTTTCCCTTGGTATTTCTCTTGTGAGAGGATGCAACTGGTTTGTGACATTGGAGGGCATGAGCATAACTTGGGGGGGGGGGTGGGTGGGGGTCTTGGGGTATGGTGGCCTAGAAAGTTTGTCAAACATTCTAATGTCATCCGAACAGTAAATGAGAAAAAATGCGATGTTAAATATAGACAGAAGAAGAAATATATATTTTTTTATTATGTCAGATGATGGCATGGGTTAAAAGTTGGATTGCAATCATTGCATCTGTTATTCCTTCTCTGAAACAGTGAGGTGGCGATGTTGGTAATATTTTTGGGAGGCAGTCGCAATAACAGAGAGACGGCTACCTCACTAAATAAATACCAGAAGAAACCCTGCAATTTATCATCTCCACCTGACATTTAATTTGAACTTGAACTTGATGGAAGAGATAGAAGCTAACTCGGATATCAAAACAACGGATGAGACACTACAAACATCATCAATGTTCAACTCTGTTCATCTCGACAGAATTATAATTCATCCAGTGACTGGGATATCATATTCCTGGCTCACCAGTTCACATGATGCCCATTAATAGTTACTCAATCAGGACTTGATCCTGCCTCAATAGCAGCAGAACTTTGTTACAAAGTTATATTGCATTACACATGCTGTACAGCATATCTTGATGTACACACTCGATACATGTAAATAAAGTGGTCACCTTTGACCCCAGGTATACACCTTTGATTTGGTGGGGGAGGGGGAGGGAGGGGGAGGGAGAATGGTTAAAGTCAGTACAATTGTGATTCATCTCTCTCTCTGTTTCTATCCTTGGACTCTTGTTGTCCAGATTTCAAGGTTGAAGTCTCCAAGTTTTAATAACTTCAATTAAAATCAAATTTTATGGTTTACATTAGAAATTTGATTCAAGAAATCCATGTAACCTTGGCTCTATTGGATAACCAGGCTAGGTACAGTATTCAGAATATCACCATTTTTTATCTACGCCTAAAATTTGAATTTCATTTATAAAATACAGACCTGTGACATTGCATTATCTCCCTACAAATCATTTCTCACAATATTTAAATATTTAAAAAAAAAAGAGTTCTACCTTGACTCCTAATAGACATAAATATCAGGTATCCCTTGGGTTGCAGCATTTCAGTTCAATTTGTCATTTAACCTAGCCATCATCCCCAGGGATACATTCCCTGTGCTATCTTTCCTGAGTAAACTGCCTTTACCTGAATACCATCAGGTTTACATTTCCTAATTGTTACGGACAGGATACTGGTACCAAATGAATATTTGTTTCTTTTGTGATTTTTATGGAGGAGGATGGATGGATTCTTTAAAATTGATACTGCAGAGTCTGAATTATGATAAGAGCAATTTAATTGATATGACTGGAGAAAAATTGTAAAAAAATTGTAAAATCAGATGAACAACTGGGAAAGAGATACAACTAGAAAGCTAAATAAAAAGAGTTAGCTTATCAGGGCACACAACGATACAACTAGATAGCTAATTAAATGGAGTTAGTACGCTAACAATCAGAGTACTAATCAGAGATAAAGGAAGGAGGAGGGTGGGCAGGGGATGGGGGGGGGTGGAGGTAAGGGAATGCACTTTACACAGCTAGTGCACTGTTCCTTCTTTGCCTGAAAAGAAAAGTGACTTTTGCCAAATACAGTAGTAAAATAATGACAATCAGAAGGGTCGCAGATAAATTGAGAAAATGTGTATATTTTACATTAACAGTAACAAAACCAATGGTCTGAAGTGCCTCTAGTATCTTGAGTTAAGAGTATGTGAAGCTGCTTTCGAATAAAAAGTTAAAGTTGTTCGAACAATATCATAAGACCATAAACTAACCCAACAAACCCCCCCCCCCCGACTTTCTTGTTTGGGGTAGGAGTAGGAGATGTGAATTAAAACATTCTTTGTTTGTTTACCAGACAATTAAGGGATGGTAGAGACAGGTCTATACCCAGAAGCACCTCTAGGCAGATGTACGTCCTGCATGGGGAGTAGTAAAAGGGGATAGAGGGTGTTCGCCTCTTCTTTGAGAATTTTTTTTTATTAAGAAGGCTTACTGTAGATTCAACATGGTGCTCTCTTAATATCATTTTAAATAGACATTGTCTAGTACAAGATTCCTTTTGTAGTGTGTGTTATTAAATGTAAGCCATTCAGAAGATTGTCTGACCATTGTTTTCCCCCCACCCCACCCCAGCCCTGGGTAGAGAAGATGGGAAATTTCCAAGTTTAATCAAATTTGGCAAGTCTCAGCAGTGATCAATATTTATATTGTTCAGACTTACTGTACCAGTGCAAGGTATTCTAACCATACACAGAAATAGCTCTTCATCACCTGTACAACTATTTATATCAATAGAGCTGTCATATTTCAAGAGAATTATTCTTAAAAATATGGATTAGTGCACCTGTCTCCACCTAGCAGCCTGTACATGACTTTTGTTTTCTTTCATATAAAACCATGTATGTTATATATTCCATTATACCAGCATGCACTACTTGGACTCTTTTATGCTGCTGTACCCCAGTAGCATAGTAATGTGTGGTGAATGATTAATGCAGCTTGGTAAACATGAGAATCATTAAATCACAACATTCATGATAATTAGACTCCCTCCCTTCAATGTACACAGTATGTTAAAGGGGTGACCTTCAGTTTATATCAATAATGATTTCCTGGTATTACATCAATTAACTTCTTGTCAAACTTTATGGTAAGCAGCCACACTTTCATGTCGGCCGCGATCCAGTTTACAGTTTAGCTCATTTTGGATCGTTTTGCTATGACCATTTCAGATGGGAAACGGTGGATTAATTTCTCATGGATCTAAAACCCTCCCTACCTTAGCTCATCTGGACTGGAACCCAACCCCCCAGATGCTAGGTATCATGCTTCTAACCGCTAGATCTAAAACTTTTTAAAATATTTTGTGATAAAGTTTCTAGCTCATTTGAAAACTTTTATCAAAGCAAGGATCCCCTTTAACACACAAACAGCTGTATGTAGACGTTATTGCTAATGCTTAGTGTACAGACGACCTTTCATATTCAGCCAGTGAATTAATTTGTGTTAGTGGAACAATGAACTTCATAGCAATAATGAGAGCAAGGATGTGTTTGACGTTCTGTTATGACTCTTTTGAGTCCAACATCATCCAGTTACTAACTAATGGCAATCTATTTATCTTTGGCCAAAAAGCAAAATTTAGAAAATACTGCAGAATCAAAACTGTTGACAAATTTTACACATGTATAATTTGAAAGCAGAAACATGAAATTAAATTTTCATATCTGGACAGCTTTATTACCTCAAGGAGTTTTTTTTATGACCAGTACACCACACAAGGTGAGAAACCGCCTATTCGCGATACTGTGAAATAGGCGGTTCGAACGAAGTAGTTTCGCGGAACTACTACCTGAGAAAATAATGTTACGCTAATAAAAAATGAACACATGGGCGTGAGTTGCACACTAAAAACAGCCCCCAAACTCCCTTCCCTATAAGAAAAGGATACTTATCAGGCTGTAATAGGCTGTTGAAACGCTTAGAAATCCAATAGGATGTAAAGAAGGTAATAATCCAATATAATCCGGTCAGTTTTCGAAAGATTTGAATCCACTACGAAAACGCATGAGTAAACACTTTGGATGGTAGAATGAGAAGGAAGGGCATTGACCGGATAGGACTGGTCACTGAGGGTGCACAGTGTTAAAATATTACCAGGGCATACTAGACACGGTAGAATGAGGTGCTAAGGTTGTGAGGAGACAGGTAAGCAGGGAACGAAGTAAATACAGTTAAACTACAATTCTCATGAACACAGAAAGAAGTTACTAGCACAATTTCCATCATATATTTGTATGAAATCCTTGCTTTTATTTCGCCAATTTTTGGAAAGTTGTCTTCTACTATTGCAGTGCTTACAGCATCATGAATATTCACGTTTGAGAAAGCAGCAGCCAATCGGTGAAAGCAGGGATACACAACATGTCTGGCCATCTCTATTCCAAACAGCTTCAGAAATTATCACTTTTATCCTTGTTGTGGAGTGACTAAGCCTCAAACTTCAGTTTATATAAGTTTATTTACATTTCAATTTAAGTTACCAGTAACAAACATATACTATGATGATTCAGTGTTAACTTCTTTATAGGTAGGATGTATATATACATCCTACTGTACCTTGCTGTAGAATTAATGGCAGCTGCGAACTGATGAAGATGTGATTATAAATAGTCCTCTGTAGCTAACTCAACCAGAAGCATAAACATAGAGCTAAGCACAAGCCCACACATAATTCAAATATATAAACAAAATCCTTTACCTCTGATAACTTAAAGCACTTAAAACAATAATTTTGAAGCCAGAGATCTCCTTGACTTATTAGTTAAAGTGACACATCAGTTGAGGATAATATGCAGGCTCTTATGTACTGATGCGATTGGGGTGATGGTAGACAATCTGAATGGGTTTCCAGATTATATAGGGCCAATGCTTTAATAAACTAAGGCTTTATCAATCTATGCTCTTAAATCTGGTCTAGAGTACAGTGATTGTGTGAAGACAGGTAAGTGAAGCGTGAAGTAAATCTAGTATTTTAGCTAACTTACAGTTATATCCCTTTCATCAGTTTCCAGACATCTAAACTAAGTTTGAAGATGGTTAATTTATTGAAAATGGTTAAGATGTCAAGTTAAAGTATCTGCCATTTTGATCAACAATTTCACCAAAACCAGTCGACATGTTGGCAATTGATCAAGCTATATTAAAGACACACTCCTAGGTTTTGTTTTCTCCAACAAACTAAATTTAAAGACCGACTGATTTAAATGACTTAAACTTTGACTTGATTCTCAACATTTCATTGCCCAAATACTGTTGCATATAAATAAACAGAAGTATAATCACATGCAAAAGCAAATTGACAATCTAAACGCAATTATTTATTTGTAGTCAATTCTATAAATTCAAATATATTTTAAACCTGTATTTCACTTTTTGAAATGTGACTCTATTATTCAAGGCGACAAATCTCGTTTTCAAAACCAGGATGTTAGTGTCAAAGAAATTTATCACATGCTGCTTTAAGCATCTTGTCAGTCTAATAGTACTTGTCTTGTCAAGAGTCAACGTCTGTCTATATAATGAACTGTTCCTTTAAGAGCTAGGTGAGAGTGTATGAGTCATCAGCTCCTCTTCCACCTCCTCATCCCGGACTCTAGAAATCAATTTGCTCGGTTAACAAGACTCTTCAAGATTGCCAGGGAGATCGACATGGCAACCCTTCAAATCTAGTGAAACATTCCATTCATAACTTCACAGGCCAATCAGGTCGTTCTCTGTACCTGGACTTGTTTTACAGTAGTTCCGGGAGCGCATAACATCATACACCTATATATCTAGAGTATTTCAACCTTCCAAAGACCGGATTGGATCGGTGATTAATGTCCTGTCTAGTTTGTATCTGATACTGTAAAGCTCCAGGAGTTCAATTTTTATTCACAAAGTCAAACTTACACTTAGTTAATACCATGCATGCAGGAGTTTCCTAAAATCAGACAAACGTTGAATCCTTGGATTGCATTAAGACTGATTTTGGCTACAAAATGTATGCAGTTGTAAGTTAAAACCATGGCAATGCCTGATAAAAATGCAATGAAAACACTGGTCATGTGATGTTTTCTCAATTTTTCTGTTGTTTGTATCAAGCATTGCTACATAAATTTGTAAGTTCCTACAAGGACTAACTATGCCATATATTTTGGAGATGATACCAAACTATTGGACCAAATATAGTTACAATCATCTTAGACTGGCTTATAAATTTCTCCATTTACCTTTAGTCATTATTAAATACTGCAACAGATGGATGATGATGATAGTTAAGATGGTCTCTACCTCTGAGCCACATCTCCCCCCCCCCCATCCTCCTCCTACGCCTCCTCCTCATCCTACAGAACTGCTTCTAGCCATCTCCTAATATAATAACCCTGGTCGGTCTAAATTGAAATAACTACAACTCAGTCACTCATTACAATCATAATCACTGAGCAGTCACATCATAAAGCTGAGTGTAAAGGTTTGTTGCCAGAGTTCGACGCAATTAATTAAAAACCTCCGCTTGCTTTTCCTACATATAAGCTTCTGTAGTATAGGACTGTGTGTATGTATCACAAATGTACAGTGTTTATGAAAGCTAATATTTATATGGGAAATCTAGCTGAACTTTGACATGAGGTGTACATATACATTTATAACAAAAGGAGCACTTTAACAAGATGAGATAGATCAAGTGTACATCATGTACAAAAAAAATTCTATTTAAATTAGTCTCCAATAATTAAGTCAATTTAGACAGCATTTGTCTGGTCAAAGACAGAGCAAATACTGACAAAATATAAAGATAAACATTTAATAATTTTCAAGCACTTCTTGATTATCTGAAGTAGAAAACTTGATGACCAGGCAATTACAAAAGATCAGAGTCACGATGTTCAAAAACAAGTTGAGCAATAACATGAGAATTTAATTTAAGAATATAAAACTATATAAATATGGAAGATAGACCATGGAGAATACATTGGTTGCTTTTGAATTTTTACTGTTTTAACTGGTCAATCTCATTATTAGTTGAATAAATCATCACTGTGGTGAAATAAGGATGACCATTTTCTACTCAATCTAGCATATTCCAGACAACACTGATCTCCCATTACTGATCAAGATAATGTCAAGGGCTCTTATTTCCAGTTGTACCGAGGAGACAGCATTCTTACAAAACCGTTAGTCCATCTTTAGAGGCCGACAGAATAAGATCTCCATCAGCTGGCTAATGGACTGTGGATGTGACAATCCTAATATATACCACCTCCAAGTCCTGTAAGCACAGCTGTTTAGGCTGTGTATGCTTGTTGTGATCACATTAACAGCAGGCCATGACCAGCCTACTGTTACACTGTGTAATTACACATGTCTGTTAAACTATCAAGTCATTAAATACAAACCTACTCCCTGGTAGACCTGCATGCATGCCTAATCATGATATATGTCATATATTCATCCACTGGGTATATAAACTCTTGTGTCGTCAGTCCGCTGATGGTGAAATTGGTTGGGGTATATGATTAATGCAATAACAAAGTTAATACACAAGACAGTCATTCAAACACACACATACCTTGTACCAGGGTAAGCCTGAAAGGCCTAGCTGAATTTCCAGTGGACATGTTTGCTACTGTAGTATACTGGGCATATTTCCTCTATCAATCTTTGGTGGAGTGCACGGACAACCCTGAGCACTTCTTATATGTAAGGGTACTTCGCAATGAAAAGAAAAAGTCAGGAAGCACAACTGTTTGCTACTTATATTTTGCTTTTACCTATTTTATATTTTTAGAAATTTGGATTTTTTTTCTCTATTTTCACTTTTGTTCTTGTTTTTTTGTTACTTGTGTAGTGAATTCCTAAATTTCTTTTCTTGTTCACAAACATTCTTTTTATCCTTATCAGAGAGATGGTGAAAATATCACTATAATGGCAACGATGATGTTGTCAGTATGATAAAAAGGAATAGAATAGAATAGAAGAAGCTCTATAACTCTCAATATTGTGTTATCACTACTACTTCTTCCCAAGATGAGGAAATTTACGTCAATTCCTGTTAAATCTATAGTGAAGACAAGGCTAAATGACAGCTTCTTCCGCCATTTCAAGTTAAGAGAGGCAAAGTCAATCAAAGTCAAGGCTAATACTTATTGGAGTGAATTGGGAAGCAGGCTGTAAAGCATCATAGCTGACAGATGGAAGGAAATGAATCTAACATAACAAAAATAATGATCCTCACCTGGTTAAAAAAAAAAAAAAATATCCAATATCCCTCAAGCATTCAATCTACTCTAGAGGACTTAAGACTTCATAGCATCAGAGAGATATTACTAAATTCAAAACTAATTCAAACATAACAACTGCTAGTCCAACTGGAAAGTGCTAAGATATCTAGACTTAAAGAGAGGATTAAACTTCCTTTAAACTTTGACATCATGAGGTGTAATCAATCGCTGATTGCCATTTTCATCCTTCACTAAACAGAATGAGTCACCTTCAAACACAAGTCATCTTTCGGTAAAATTCTGCTGCAACGTTGCCTTGGGTGAAAATATTGCATACATACTACCAAACACGCAAACACGTTTTATGATGAATGACTAAGGCTGAGCACAGCGCCATCAAACATCTAACAGACTATCCCCGAAAAAAAGTTAATCGACCATTTAATTAAATCACGTTAAATTAAAATTGGCAAACTTAATCAACAGGAAAAACAAACCAATAGATAGGATTGGATGCTAATTAAACTCTCATCCCAAAGCACCTTATTTTGATAAGTTTCATATGAAGCAAAAAAAAAACAAAACTGAAATATGAAAAATTCTATAAAATTGTTCAGGCCACACAATGTTCATATGGTGCAAAAATCTAGTAAGTTTAGTTTAATCAATGGAGTTTCCATTCTGAACTTGCACATACTTGCCGTGCAGTAGATGGTAAACTTGCTAAAAGTTGCAAAGTCCTCGCTCACATTACTGTATTTTGTGCCACAATATACCAGCGGTTCCCTTTATATATGATTAATTCATTCAGTGATTTCAGTCCTTTCCAACTTCCAACCAAACTTTGAACAATTGAGATAATTAGTTCTAACGGATCGACTCAAAGAATAGTAAAGCACTTCAACATGGTATGCTGTGATTAATAAATACAGTAAGTGTGTAACATCTGTATTTTAAAAGTTTTCAGTTTCTGCTGCAGTTTTGATCCTAAACTGCAACATAATCCTTTTCACTACAATCGTGTACACTCTTAATAGACTGTATTGACCTAAATATATCAGAAATGAACTGCAGCCGTCGGCCAAAGCAAAGTTCACACATGTACTTGAGATTCATGACACAACTGCAAAGCACTGACTAATCCTACCCCGCAGGTCCACTTACCCTCCTTTACCCTGACGACACAAAATTAACAATTTCATAATCGCACCCATTGGCTGTAACCGAGACAACCTTTTTCGCACTTTTGTGGATCTACCATCGGAGGGACCATTAAACTCCTTGAAAATTAAGATGGCCACTTCAAACATACAAGTGTCGGCCGATTGATTTTATCTCTCGCTGCGATCTACTTAGCCTCCAATCAAATCAAGAGGACACCACACCGCTGCCACCACTTACCTTATTTCCACCGGGGTAACACGATAGCGATGAGTAATCTACGGTAAAATTAGGGATGACCAGGACGAGAGAGAGAGCAAAATTGATTAAAGCAGACCTCTCATCTTTGACAGAGAATACAGAAAGGTTTGTCACAAACATTTACAAGCATCCTGAGATGTGTACTTTTGATAGCAAAAGACTGTTAATGTAAAAAAAAAAGAGTTTGTTGACTTGCACATCAACAAATAAGTAGAGTGATGGCATGGAAAATGGAAATGCTGAGCTTTTAACAAAAGAAAGAGAATATAATATTCCTAATAGTAATGGTCAGTTCTATTAGCAGTACATATTGGGTTCCCTATATATAGGTCACTCAGGTTAGTACTAAAAGTACTATGGACTATCCCACAGACAGAGTGCATTTCACCAAAGTTGTATTTCTAGGGAAGGGGAGAGGGGGGTTATATTTCACTTAAATTTAGTTTAATAAACAAAGAATCCAGGGAGCTATGAACATGTCACCTGTTGGAGTGTTGGGTATCTGGATAGGATTGTTTTGTTAGAACTTTGTTTCTCTTTCAATTGTTTCCTGAGTGTTTCAGTGGCATCTTAAGCTATGTACATCAAGCATTAGGTATGAGATGGTTGGATACAGGAGGGAATTACTGAGAGGCAACAGTGGCTCACAGACTAGATCTGTACCAGCTATGTATATCAAGTATTAGGTGTGAGATGGTTGGATACAGTAGGGAAGGACTGAGGGGCAACTGTGGCTCACAGACCAGATCTGTACCATGCAGCCATTTCTCATGTTTTTTTTTAAATTTCTTTAAATTCACTTAGAATAAACCCCAGTGGATACTACATTAAGCTCCAATATGTTACCAAATGGTCTCAATACCGCCCCCCCCTCCCCCTCCCTCAATAGTGATGTGATTTAGAATAGCAAGTCCATTGCATGGTACTGTATGTACTATGAGGACATCATAGAAACCATCTGGAGGCTAATAAAAATTTAATTTTAATATATTGCTGTATATGATAGGACATAGTCAGCTTTGGTTGCTATAGCTACTGCCTAGATCAGCCAAGTGGGTCCAAGCTGTACATCCTTGCAAAGTTCCAAGTAGACCTTTAATCCCACTAGATCCAGACAAGCAAAAAGAGGAACACTCACTTCATTTGAAACTGGCAGACTACGAACTCACCTCCCTTTTTCTCTAGGAATATGCTCTGAAATCATTTCTGCTCACCAATCTTTCTGGAACATCAGCATTTAGATGAAATTAGTGTCACTTAATCCTTGGTAATTGACATAGAGCACTGACCTTTGACACTCCCACTCTGGGAATGTACTAATAAAAGACCAATTACTGTAGCTTTTACTTGCAACCCAAGGTGAAGGACTGAAACAGATCTGATTTACGTGAAACAAGTTCACCATGTCAGCTTTCTCAACAGAATCACTTTTTTCCCCCTCAGTTGTCATCACCATCATAAATTTACATAGACTTGGAGGACTCAGTCCTTGTTAAGGTAACCTAAGAGATGCGTTGTTTGATACAGGTATTGCAAACAACATACACAATCAATGTTGAGTGTTGCAGTATGACAGACAGCTCACTAAATACCCTGCAACCACCCACAATGTACTGTACAACAGCTAGGAACCTAACTGAACACTCTGTGTACAGTACCACTGAACACTGCCATGCAGGATTCATTCTGTGAGCTTAGAACAATCACAACATACACAATCAATGTTGAGTGTTGCAGTATGACAGACAGATCACTGAATACCCTGCAACCACCCACAATGTACTGTATGTACAACAGCTAGGAACCTAACTGGACACTGTGTACAGTACCACTGAACACTGCCATGCAGGATTCATTCTGTGAGCTTAGAACAAGCACAACATACACAATCAATGTTGAGTGTTGCAATATGACAGACAGCTCACTAAATACCCTGCAACCACCCACAATGTACTGTATGTACAACAGCTAGGAACCTAACTGAACACTCTGTGTACAGTACCACTGAACACTGCCATGCAGGATTCATTCTGTGAGCTTAGAACAAGCACAACATACACAATCAATGTTGAGTGTTGCAGTATGACAGACAGCTCACTAAATACCCTGCAACCACCCACAATGTACTGTATGTACAACAGCTAGGAACCTAACTGAACACTGTGTACAGTACCACTGAACACTGCCATGCAGGATTCATTCTGTGAGCTTAGAACAAGCACAACATACACAATCAATGTTGAGTGTTGCAGTATGACAGACAGCTCACTGAATACCCTGCAACGACCCACAATGTACTGTATGTACAACAGCTAGGAACCTAACTGAACACTCTGTGTACAGTACCACTGAACACTGCCATGCAGGATTCATTCTGTGAGCTTAGAACAAGCACAACATACACAATCAATGTTGAGTGTTGCAGTATGACAGACAGCTCACTGAATACCCTGCAACCACCCACAATGTACTGTACAACAGCTAGGAACCTAACTGAACACTGTGTACAGTACAGTATCAATGATAGATGTCACAGTGTGACAGATACAGTAGCTCACTGAACACTGCCATGCAGGATTTACTCATTTGGAGTGATAGCTCAGTGGTTAACACCGGTGCCTTTCAATCATAAGGTCCCCGGTTCGAGTCATTCCCAGATTAATGTATGTCGTCCAGTTACAGAGTTGTTGACAATTAACAATTAACAATCATGGACGTTAAATATGAATGTAAGAGACTGACTTCGGTCAGCTTGCGGCTTTGATAAGCCAATAAGGCTTCTTCGCGAGTTCCTGCTTGCAGGAGGATCTAATATACATACTCTGTGAGCTTAGAACAATCACAACATACACAATCAATGTTGAGTGTTGCAGTGTGACAGATACAGCAGCTCACTGAACACTGCAACAAGATTGATTCTGTGACCTTAGAACAATCATAATATACACAATCAATGTTAGGTGTCACTGTGTGACAGATACAGTAGCTCACTGAACACTGCTATGCAGGATTTACTCTGTGAGCTTAGAACAATCACAACTTACATCTGAGCAATTTATAACTGGTAGTGTACCTGACCTGACTAGCCTATGGTATGAAGTATTAAACCTAGTACTAAACTACACTTATCACTCACACCCTTATTACAATCTCACCATCACGAGGGCTTTGTGGTCAAATGGAAAGGCAATCAAACTTGCAATCTAAGGATTGCAGGTCCCCGAGTCCAGGCCAAATAATCACTGTTTCCATTGGCAAGACACTTATTACCACTGCCTCTCTTTACTCCTGAGGTATATAAATGGGGTCCTGCAAGATAACTATGGTTGCAGACCCTTGTTTGCACTGTGCCCTATTGGAAGTCCCCCAGGGCACACATAAATGTGGTGCACTGTAGTTCCCAGGGAGGACTGTTTGAAATGTGCACACTTGGGTGTGTGGGTGTGACAAGTGAACAATGACCAGCTGTTAACTGTTTTAAAGTAGTGTGAGAATGCCTTGTCTTGATGTAAGGCAACTGTTTAAAATCTTCAACTTGTAGTTTGCAACACTTAAACATTCCAAAACTTACTGGTTTGGATATTTACAAGTGATGAGCACACCTGTCTCCCTTTAACCTAACGAGGAGGAGCAAAGTCAATAGACTGTACAGTATTAATGCCTATGATACTAATTGATCACACATAGAAAATTTTTTTTTTTTTCTTCAGAAGTATTAAACTAAGGAGATAATTAGTAAGTTTCTACCCATTAAGACAAACATGTTTCCCATGCAGGCATTTTGATTAATAAAGTATTGCTAATCCTATGCAAGCCCATATGAATAATGATTCAACTGACAAAGTTAATGATTATTTGACATACTCAGTATTGTAGTTTAGTGGGATCCCAGTCCATTAATACATTACTATGGATGTATTCAAGTTCTCTGGTAACATGCTCCTTTAACTCCTCCTTTCACTGGAAGTGCAACATTTGCAGTCATACCTTTATACAATTAATTTCTACCATGATGGGTCTCCCCTGACAGGTTAGTGACCTTAGATAGGGTCATTGGGGGGGGGGGGGGGGTAGTGTAAAAATGTTACCAGTTATTAGGCTAGGTAGATAGGTGTGCGAAGGTAAAGGAGACAAGTGAGTGAGGAGTGACGTAAGTCAGAATGTCTGTGACATTGGTTTCAGATATATAATCCAAACTTAACGTGCATAGTTTGCAGTATACAGGGATGTTTTAGTATTCATATTTGTGTAGCACATTTAAAGGTAGTAAAAGTTGTCTTTTATAAAAAATAAAAAAGTTTCCTGTCTACCAGACCATACGTGTGGCATGATACTAGTTTGCATTTCTATGACACAAAGTTGTTCATTGATATCTAGTCCATCAGAAAGAGTTCATCAAACTTATAACCTCATTCTGAAATGAAAACAGCTCTACTTAAGGTAATAAATAGTTTAATGAGCATACCATGTATATCCATCTTGCTGATGTTGTTAATTTCGGAAGCCATTCAGGTAACTATATAGTCTAACCCTCCATCTGCTGCTATCTAATATGTAAATTATAATAAACTCTTCCTAAATGAAGTAGTGCATAAAGATAACCAAAACACTGGCAGCTGGTAGGGATGTTAGGATGTCAATACTCTATAGTGATGACATTCTAAGGCATGCAGCCTACACATTAGATATATACATGCACTATATATCTACACTTCAGTTCTACAGCCCTGATGCCAATAAATGTAACATTTCCTCTCTACATAGGATACAGGGTTTACCAAGCTTATTAATTAATTATTAAAGTAATAAGCATACTTCAAATTTAAACTCAAATCCTGTTTTGAGAAGCACATGTACAGAGGCTTGGCATTCTTTTGTTGAGGTTATAGCACTATTAATCCAAGCTAGTTTAATGTTTGACACTGCCACTGTTTGTGTACGCCGTAATGACTTATACCAAAACGTTAGGATACAAGCCAAGCATTATTGGTAACTACTTCTTACCAGTTTTCCTCTGTACTTTACTGCAATACTGCTGCAGTATGGTACTGGGACATGTAGGGTTAAACTCTACTGATAATAGAGACCTAGTTCTGTTGACAATGCCATTGGCAGTGTGGCACAGGTGTCTTTTTTTCCCCCCTTCTTCTTCTCCTTCTTCTTTCCTTCATTTCATATCAGTTTATGATTTGATATATATAAAACTGGTGATAAACAATCATTCCTAATTCAAAAGTCAAACTTAAAGTGACAGCCAAACACTTTCAATACCATTCTTGGATGTACCCCCTACAATGCTAAAATTGGCATGGAATGTTGCAAACAGTTTTCTATTTCACCAATGTTTGAAATCTGCTGTACATAGCTGCTGTTGTACCCTACGTACCTTCAGACTAGTGATGACCAGCTCCCGGGCCTCTAGCTCAGCCTCGAGGAGACCCAACAGCTGAAGGAGATCATTCTTGCTGAAGTTTAGGATTGCCATCCTGTGGTCCTGCAAAGAAAATTTATATAGGGTTATATAAAAATTCAAATTTACATATATAAATATTCATGTCATTTAATACAAAATCACCTTATTAACACAGCTAGGCTTAAATGTAAGTGTATATCTGAAAGAAGTTGCATTTCCATGAGCAACAAAATGCATAGTTCCCTTATAGTTCCTTTGCATCATTCACCAAAATTTGGAACTTGAAGACTGTCCAATATTTATGTTTTTAATTTAGACAGATAAAGTTTTTGTTTGAGTATTTTTCTTTAACACTACAAATTGCATTGGGGGGGGGGGGGGCACCTGGGGGCACAATTGTTTTTGGGGGGGACACGTGCCTCCCAGGCCACCCCCTGGCGACTCCATTGCCCGTAAGCCATATAGGGAAGTGCAGAAATTTCCAGTTTGTACGAGGCACCAAGCCAGAATTGAGGGTATATTTACAGTATGCCAGTAGTGTATAAAGTAGTATTGGTAGTTAAATGATTATTGCGTACAGCAGTTAGGTACACAGTTTAATAACTTCATCTGCTAGATCAAGGTTCGAGAGGACACTCGTAAATCTCAACCAAATGCCCAAGCAGCGCAAACAAATATCCACACCGAGGGTTCTATACATGGATGTACCATGAAAGCATCTTTATATTTACATAATTTGTAACCATGCCTCTCAGAATTACGTATAAACAACCATCTTTATACGACCTTATGGCGTGCTTGTGACCTTGTGTGACGTACGCTATCAGCAGACGTCAAATTACCACCTTAGCTTGTAATGAGACGTTTTGTACTAATTTCATTTGAACATGACATCAAGAACACCCTTCAAAATTTAATTAAGCGCGAGGTTGATCAATACTTCCTCACGGAAACTGTATCTTACACAATGAAGGTATATGGTAAAGCACCTGGTGTTTAGTATGTACTGCATATAATACAAACAGGGCTTCAACTGTGAGCTCCAAAGAGACTTGCAACTTACTGTAAACAAATGTCCTTTAAAGATCATCATGCATTATTGTCTCCTAAATTTCATATTTTTTCTTCAAAACAAAAAGCATCCCCACTTTGACTATCCAAATAGTTTCTAAATATCAATGAGTTTTCTGTTAGGAAATAAAATTGCTTTGTGAGTGGCAGTTAACATGCTTATGAGGTTTTATCATTTTAAACACAAAAAATAGAGTTGAACTCTTCGTCTGAACAGATTTAAATTACCGTCACAAGTGAGCATTTTAAAGAAAACCAAGGCATTGCAAAAATACACCCAATTCCAGTTTATACCTTAATACCCCAATATCTAGATAATTTACTTTTTGTAAAAGAGGAATATCATACAAAAAACAGACCTTGTGCTATGATAGGGAAATGAAGAAACCAGCTGTAGAAAGGCTTACATTTCTATCATAGAAGGATATCAGAGGATTATGCAAGGAAACAAACAATTTTTTTATTTTGTAAAATAGTTTTAGTTTTGCCCTGGAGCACTCACAGTCCAACTCCCACACTTGAAAAGAAAAACAAACAAGCAATCAGAAATATGGATAACAATCTTGAACCACTCAGTGAACACCAAACAAGATCTGGAAGATAGCAAAAATCTGAAGGAAAAAACGAAGACTGCAAAGAAAATCTGTCTAGGCACTTTTGGGTGGTAGAATGAGAAGGATGGGCATTGACTGGTAGTAGCTGGTCCTAGAGGGGTTGGGCAAACAGTGCTAAGGTTGTGAGGAGACATGTAAGAGAGAAGGCAAAGTAAATCGCTGAATCCATGGTTACTACTCCAGTGACAGACCCTGAGCCATGACATAGAAATAACCGTTGCGTGTGAGTGTACTAACCGATGCGCGTGAGGGTAATAACTGATGCCCGTGAGTGTACTAACCGATGCGCGTGAGTGTACTAACCGATGCGTGTGAGTGTACTAACCGATGCGTGTGAGTGTACTAACCGATGCGTGTGAGTGTACTAACCAATGAGTGTGAGTGTACTAACCGATGGGTGTGAGTGTACTAACCGATGCGTGTGAGTGTACTAACTGATGCGTGTGAGTTTACTAACCGATGCGTGTGAGTGTACTAAACAATGCATATGAGTGTACTAACCAAAGCTTGTGAGTGAGTGTACTTAGTAATCTAGCCCAGCTTGCAGGGAATTCAGAAATGTACCCTTCAATCCCTTGTCTGCTACAGTAGGTATGTAAGAAGAAGGATTGTTTCGGTGAGGTGGGTAAAAATCGAGTGATAAAATCCTAGAGGTCAAAATCAAAGAAAGCTTTGTTGTGGGCTCTATAGAAGTATTAGAATTAGACTTCATAGTTCCCAGCCCCATTCCACTCCCCCTCCCTCTCCATCCACCCCCAACAAACAAGGAAGAAATAAAGAGAATTTGTAAAAGTTATATTTTGTGAAGACTTTGCCATGATCTGCTAGTACAATACAGACCAGTGCCAAAGTTTTGAAAGTACTTTCCTGAAAATGCTTAACCGTCCTTAATTTATTCTTATTTTGGAGAGTCTAGAGAAACAATAAATCTAAGTGAAGGAAAATAAGAATGGCAATAAAATGCCTTCTGAAATTATGAACATACGGTATGTGTGACCATTATTTGAGTTCTAGCATACCCGAGGACGTTACTTTTGAATAGTACAACATTGAAGACTATACAGGGATGAAGGAGATCAGCCCTGATACCCCCCTCACTAGGTATGTGAGAAGGAAAGGGGGGACCTGAATATCTTGACCAAATATACCTCAAGGTGTCATTTAAGGTTAGGTTAGGTCTATCCACTACACATCAACCATCTTACCACAGACACAACCACCATAGAATATTCATCATTGAGTGGTGTTGACTCTCAATCTCATAGGAACAGTTACTGTTACTGGTTAGTTACCACCATGCAGTACTGATTGTATAGCTTCCATTCAACAACCACAACTGTCTACATTGATCAGTTGATACAAACCAGACAGTTTAGTACATCATAAAACCTTATATCCTTGTCATATATCTCTATGTACAGTAAGAAGACACTGTGCATCTCTAACAGAGCATATACATATACCTATTAAAATACCATAGTTTGACAATGTGTATCTCTAACAGAGCCTGTACCCAATACTTCACCAGAGTTTGATCAATAGGAGCATAAATGGCAGAGGTAAACACAGGTAATGGAGGTGTGTACTGTTTAATCAACAGATCATCTATATCTCATTAATTATGCATATAATGGCATTTGTACATTTATTACAACTGTGGGCAGTTGGATTAAGATCTCCTAACTGTTATACACAAATATATGTACACAACCTATGTTGTGAGTTTATCCTCACAGTACTACCTCTAATGGTTTAAATCATATTAGTCTTATCACAACAGATCTTATATAACTCAAAGATGGTAGTTACTTTTACTGACATACTTTGTATGAATGTCCTAGCTAGCACGCTGTCACAGAATCTATACTAACAAGTCTAACATAAAGCCTAATTTGCATATAAACATGATGGGCTAAAAATCTTATTAACTACACTAATTTACCATGTACTTGCACAAATGTGGGTATAGGGTCTATATTAAAGGCATTGAAGACTCGCCCCAAACCGTGAGCCGCGCTCTGAAAAAGTTAACTTTCTGTTGCTTGCAAATGATGTTTTCTTCTTGTTGCTATAAAATGCAGACAGTAATGAAACGTGATACCTTGTTATCTTTATCTAGACCTGAGATGTCCACGCTGCTATGTACACTGTGTTGTGGGTATTGACCGTAGCTATATGTATTGACTGTACACTAGTGTCTAATTAACAACAGTAGCAAGCTGTGTGTGTATTTTCTGGGATCAATGGTGGTGTCTACCACTTCTGTTACACCTAATTCGAAACTAGGTCAGATTACCGGCATGGGACGTTTCTCTGTGCGTGAGTCTTCACACCCTTTAAACTTCCCAACTCTTGAAAACAGTCTAAATGTGGTAGTTGGCAAGTGAAGATGGTGTGAATTAGTCAACAGTTTCATGGTTGGGAAATATGTCTATACTTGAGGGCAACCTGCTGTTTCTAGATCAATCAATCCATTGGGAATGGAATTGGATCAATTCATACTACAGTAGACATTATCCGTGAAAATCTGTGATAGAAGCTCTACCAAGCTCTTCATCATGTTTTCATACCCGCCCCTTTGCCCACCCTCCTCCCTCCTTCCCTCATTTCTCAAAAGGGAAAGAAACACTTTTCTTGTACTTCTGTCCTCCTTTCCCATCTTACCTTATTATAAACATCGCATGAAGTAGGTTGTTAGACTTCCAATGTTAAGCATGCCTTTTTCATAGATCATTCTCTGTAATCAACAACTTACTGTACTGTACTGTTAGTGTATAAGACACTGTTTGATGCCTGTTAGTCTAGATCATGTAATGTCACCCAACCCTGTAGAACCTTACACCATTTGTGACATGTTGTCACATTGCCTGGTGGGTTGACGCCACATGAAATATCAGACCAAGACAATGAGATGTCGCTAGAGGCAAGGTATTTCACCCACCATATTTCAACACTCATCTGATGCTTGATCAAAGCGGAATATTGCTAGCCTATGATAAAAGAGCAACAGTTTCTTATTGCAGAGCTGTTTGTAAACCAAGTGAATGGGAAACTGTATATATATTACAAACTACCAGGGTAAAACTAAACATGTCACAACCAACCTTTGTAAAGGAAGGTCACAGGGGAATGAGGGTGTCAAATGGGAAGGGAGGGGAGCCACAGAGAAGGGGTCACAGGGAAGGGAGGTTGGGTCACAGTGAAGGGAGGGGGGTCACAGGGAAGGTGTCAAATGGGAAGGGAAGAGGTCACAGGGAAGGGAGAGGGGTCAGACGGGAAGGGCGGGAGGTCACAGGGAAGGGAGGGGGGTCAAACGGGAAGGGTGGGAGGTCACAGGGAAGGGAGGGGGGTCTGAAGGAAAGGAGGGAGTTTACAGGGAAGGGAGGAATTAGATCATCCTGAAACTGAAAGCAAATCTAGTTTTTATTAGGAACTTTACAAGTTGATTTAGGGAATGTATTTCTTCCGCCACTGTATCCTAAATTCATAAATGTTTCACAGTAGGACGAACTAACCTTTGACATGAATGACAGAGTTGCATACAATCTAACAACTGCTCTCGTGTGTACATCACATTTTACATTCTTCTCATATCTTTATTTGAGATCTCAACACAGCTTTAATGGACTTATTGCATCAAATGGCCTTTTTGTACCTTCTTCTCGTTCTCTATGCAAGAGCTAAAGCCAATGCACATTCCACAATGAGAACTCTACCTTAAATAATGGCACTATAAAGTTGTCAATCTGGCTACCATTAGCAGGTCCATACAAACACTGCAGTATTGATCAGATTGGTCTCAGAAGTAGACAAAACAACTTTGTTCAAATAATGGATTTTTTTTTCTGGTGAAGTGTTAAAAGTAAAAGGTGTTTTATTTCTTTTGTGATTTGTTTACCTGATGTCACCCTGATGTGTCAATGATAATGATGATGATTGTGCAGATTTAAACAGATTCTATTTCCTCACAATTGTATTCAGAACTTATTTATGGAGGACAGGTAAACAAAATGGAGAAGCTTATTTCTTCCACATTAGCCATTAACTGTCAAGGATGGACTGATGTGTCAGTTGATGAAGCATTATATGACTGAGAACTATGCAATAGTGGAAATTTAACAAAAAAACTATGCTTGTAAATGAAATTTGTCCATTACCCAAATTATACCAAACGAACAATAAAATTGACCACATTTCCTAGTAACTCCTCATACTATTGATGAAATAGCCTAACCCAAAAGTCGTGCAAACTCATAGAGGGAGCACAGTCTTAAAAGGATACCATTTCATTCTAGGCACAATAGGAGGAGGTGCTAAGGTTGTGGGGAGACAGATGAGCAAGGAACAAAGTAAATAAGAAATGTTTGACAAAGTAAAGGAACTATTTTTGAACATTGCTACTTGGCATAGTTCATTTTCACCTAAGTTACACTCTGTTAATAGACTGGAAATCCTCTTAACTCCACACTTCCCTCACAAACAAGATTATTGTATTTAGTTTCTATTTACTATCAATGCAAACATTGCACCACAATCTTTTCACACTTCTAGTCCCAGGAGTACAACTAACACCTTGATTGACATCTAGAGTAAACTATATCAAAGTTACAAACACCTGTTTCCAGGTACAACTAATACTGTAGGCTACACAACACTGTACCAAGAGAGTGACAATAGGTATGACATCATCTAGGATGTCATAGTGGCATTTCCTAGTAGACTTACCTCTGTTTTAGGAGAAAGGTAAATTTGGGACAGGGTTACTTCCTGCTTGGCTAATTTAAATCTCTATCAAGGGTCATTCCATGTCAGATCACCCAATGGAAAATACACCACCATCTCAGAATTTCTCAAAAATGGGTATATTCAATTATTGTCCACAAAAAAGACCAAATATTGTGAAAAATGGTGAAAATGGGCCGGGCCCACAAATTTTAAAGACCAATAACTCGAAAACTAAAGGTCCAGTATAGCTGGGAAAGTTGACATTTTAAAGCTAATGCAATGGGAACTTTGAAGAAATTCTGAAATGATGGTGTATTTATCTTCACGTTTTTTGGGTGATTTGACATGGAACGACCCCCAAGTGCTCTAAGAGATGCAACTTAACTCCTTTATTAGGTGGAGGGATAGGGAATGGGAAGGGGAAAAAATCTCCAACTCCAGCCCCCCTCCCCCCCCCCCAGAGAAGCAGGCCTCTAAAATAAATAAGATGCCTGTCAGGGTGTTCTTGCAGGTTTAATTTTAATTACAAGGTCATCCTGCCTACTGGGACTAAACATTAATTCCTTCCCACAAATCCAAAGCAATTTCCATAATTTTGAGTGACTTCTGTCCAACCTTACTGGGTCCAGGTCACGTTAGCAGGAAATTAAATCAATTCTTGTCATAGGTTTGTATTTTAACTGCAAATGTAACAACTACTGTACATGTACGTAGACAGTAGTTTACCAAGCACTTATTACTTTCTGAAGAATAGTATTTACAAATTAACCCTCTCTGGACAGAGGGGTACATAAAAATGGTGGAACATTAATGTCATCTTGTTGCCTTATCGTCATTAATTAGCACATCCCGCTATACCTCATCTAGTAGTAATAAATACTGGGATATAAAAATATGGCCATTATCAACCAAACTTGTGTACACACGTAAATGAACTTGTGCAACATATCTTCAGACATATTGTAGAAGTTTGGCGGAAATAACGGAAACTAAACCTGATCATACATGGAAAACAAGTTACAGTGCAGTTTACTGTACTGTGGAAAAGAGCAAATAAAATTATGGCTCAAACTCGATTTGAACCAGTTACGGAGTGACCTGTATTGTAAGTTTGTAACCAACTTTCCCAGTCAGCTTTTCATTATTCTTTTACGTATATATATAGTTACTGTTCTGTATAGATTTATGATGAGCTGTTGTTTGGTATCAAACAAGGAAGCGTAAAACACAAATGCTCACCTCGTATGCTTCGATAAACATGACTTACTGTCAAGCTTTTAAAGGCTCAATATATTACATTGAAACAAACAGCCAAAGACAATAATAAGATAAGAACTCATGATAAGTTGTCTTCCTATGTTGTCTAAATGCAAACAACCATTGGCGATACTACTGTAATTAGAGCTGTAGACCTCCAGTGTACAAGAAAGCTCAAGAGCTCAATCTAACGAACTTGTTTATTAACATACAGGAAGACCATTAGCATGGCACAGGATGGGTGTATAACTCGCAATCTCCTGGGCCTCTGGGGTGACATGTTCAGCAAAAGGTCACTGCGAAATTCTGCTGAACAAAGTTAGCCAATGCATGAGTGTACATGTCACAACAGCAAAATAACATGTTCTTGGAAGCTTGGAGATTGAAGTCATTTCAGTGTTTTTATATTTAAGGTATTAAACAAGATATATTATGAGGTTACACACGGGCATTAGGCACCAAACACTCTCAATAGTTATTTATTAATAATTAATTTAAGTTTTTATATTTAAGGTTTTAAGCAAGATATATTATGAGGTTACATACAGGCATTAGGCACCAAACAATCTGAATAATTAATCACATGGCTGATGTAGAATCATACTAAACATAAGTTTAACCTAATTGAGATGAAAGGGCACTAGATCAGATCTATGGGCATTAGTTTAATCGAATTGTGATGAAAGGGCACTAGATCAGATCTATGGGCATCAGTTTAATCGAATTGAGATGAAAGGGCACTAGATCAGATCTATGGGCATCAGTTTAATCGAATTGAGATGAAAGGGCACTAGATCAGATCTATGGGCATTAGTTTAATCGAATTGAGATGAAAGGGCACTAGATCAGATCTATGGGCATCAGTTTAATCGAATTGAGATGAAAGGGCACTAGATCAGATCTATGGGCATCAGTTTAATCGAATTGAGATGAAAGGGCACTAGATCAGATCTATGGGCATCAGTTTAACCGAATAGAGATGAAAGGGCACTAGATCAGTCTGTGGGCATCAGTCATTTAGTATGATGTAACTGTCAAAACATATAGTATATGAGTATACAAAATTAAAGGGCGAGAAACTAGCAATGGGCATCAAACCATACAGTATATGGCATAACAGTCAAAATATTTAACAAAGACAAAAGCATACACTGTAGAGAAAGAACAATCAATTTTCAAGTACACTGTATCCAAACAGGGTGTTTTCTTCTTTCTATTTCTGGAATGACTTACTTTAGATATTTATAGCATTATTTCTTTTAAGTCTTTCTTTTAAGGAAGGTTTCGTTCTTTTTTGATGACTTACTTTAGATATTTATAGCTGATCTTTTAAGTCTTTCTTTTAATGTAGGTTAGAACTTTCTGCAAACAGAAATTAATGTTTTTGCAAAACTGCTTCCTCTAATGGCTTACATTTTATTGTTTTGAGGGCAATGAGACAAAATAACAACTGTTGCAATGGAGCAAATTAACAAAGCTGACTTGAATTATGGACGTACAGTACTGTAGTAAACAAATAGACTAATTTGACAAAAATAGATTTAACGAAATAAGACAACAACAACCCAGATGCTAATTGTTTTTTCCACAAACAAAGGTCTTTTCAAGCTATTTTTTGGTGTTTCCATATTAAAAGGTGTGTGCACAGATTGCCACTTTTCAGCCAATTTATGTCGCAAAGCCGTAAAACACTTTACTAAACCAGGTGATAACTCAAGAGTACGAATATGTAGAGATACCAACCAGCAACTTTAGAAGCACTGACATAACAGCAGTTCTCTTTTACACGGTATCAAGTTAGCACTGAGGTACGCAATCCTACATGCCTACACTCAGTGTGTCAGAAGGGAGGGGTAGCTCGATCTATTGGTTAAAAACATACTACACTATTCTCCATTGCCATAACTTTCATCAGTTTCTTTCAATTCTGCATATTAAAGAGAAGGGTGTCTATTAACTGGTGGCAAATATACATCGCCCAATTATATATTCCGTCTTATGAATATTTCTGTTTTTTTATAATTCGTTGTTTAGTCGTACACCGCAACAAACCTCAAGCACCAAAGTTTGTAGTTCAGTGCACAGCTTTGACATAACTAGCATTATACTGAACCTGTTTTTGGTCATGCATAGAATGACACTGCACAGTTTATCCTGTGATTTATGCGTGAATACTGAGGAACGGTGCTATGTATACATACATGTAGCCGATGCTGCCATTTATGAAAGTACACTTCTACTGTATAGTTGTGACTTAAAAATGATTAATTAATAATTAATAAATGACATTGCTTTGATGAGCAGCAAAATTGTTTGTAGCAGCGCAGTCTGAGTTTTAATGCAAGACAAGACCACTTCCTTTAATAATCTTTACAAGTGAGGCCAATCTAAGCATAATCTTCGGTCTATATGATATCTAAGATAACTGTGATAAAGAACCTCACCAATAGTTCATTATTCAATATTTATGACTAATATCTGATATTTTACTTTTATTGACAACATCAATATATCTTGATATAATCTTATAATTACTCCTGATATGATATCTATTGCAAGTTGACATTAATCTTTCCTATCCTGATGATCTTTCTTAACCTAATCCTTTAATCTACATTGATATTACAATGCCATATAGTGTTACAATTTCCTTAAATTGTCAGACGTAAACAACCGTAGTAAACCACAATCACCTTGATATTGAAGGTCATCACAATAATTTTGCAAAAATTTTGCAGTTTGTATGAATCATCACAAATAATCAGTGGAAGTGCTACATAGTGAAGATTTTTCTCTTTTCAAAACTACTCCAAATTAAAGACTGAAATCATCATCATCATCATCAGTATCTTTATATTTCTTAAAAAACAGGATCTTTTGATTACTGTACACACATAGCCCTTCCTATAAATATGTGCTAGACTACTGTAGACAACTAACCCTAAAATATTCACACTTATTCCAAGTAAACTTAAATCAATTTCAGTAAAATAAACAAGTTGATCTAAAATCCTTTTTGAATAAATTATCACCCTACAGTAGATGTAAAATAAGAGCCAACTTTTACACCACACCCCCTCCCATTCCTCTCCCCTTCCCCCTCCCTGTGCCCCCAAAAAAGTCGCATTCCACATGTATCTCTTGCATTTGCTTCACTAGCATGCAATGCATATCCACAACTTCCACGCAGTTAACCGTGTGTGATGCACATATATGTAGTAGGCACACTACGTAAAATGAATTTCGTGGTAACATATCATAATGTCAGTGTTATTAAATGTCAATATTTATGTCACTAGGGGCATCTACGAAGGTTCGCAGTTTGCTCTGCCTGTCTTCCTCCTCTTTATCTCTCTCTACAGGATGAAGCCACTCAAGCTTGACAGATGTACCTTGGAATGTCTTGATATATTTTTACCCCGGCATCTCTGCTTCACCGGCATTCCTCCGATACCTACGACCAGCCTCTCCATACTATTTTCATGCAATTTCTGTAACTTTGAGCTCACGGTGTTACACAGACATCTGCTGTGGCAGCGTAAAGCTGTTTAATTTAACACCTGGCCGGCCGGGGCGGTTATCATGTTCCAATTAGTAGAGGGAAAAGCTTACAGGGAGAGAATCAAAGCCAGTAGAGAGAGCCGCTTTACCTGGACTTTTATTGATTTCCTTCTTGTTTACTGGAATATTTTTGGACTGTCCTTCGAGTCATCCAAAGCAAAGGGAAAAATCAAATCGATGAACACAGAAACCAAATCATTGATAAATAATAAATACAGAAAAGTGAAACAAAAGTAGCAAACAAAAATTTAAAAATATTTTAGAACAACAATCTTGAGGATTTCTGTTAATATTAACACAGACATCAAAGCAGAAAACTTAATACATCATTTTTGTAATTTTGCAACATAACACTAATTAAGGTGACATACTAGCATTAAACAACACTTGGTGATTTTTGTAAATTTGTCACAATGGACCATTGTTAGGACTCCAGTATGGGTGGTATTTATAATAATTGCTTGGCATACAAATACCATAGAACACTAATTGGTCTAAATCATATAGTCTGATGATTTTGAGATATGTTTCTATTATATGGTAAAATTGACAGCAACAGTTTGATTTCCATCTGATTATGTTCACAGGTAGGAATTGCATAAGAGTAACTGTCTAACTGCCAGGTCTGGGTGACATGTACAGAAGCAACAACTGTGCACTTGGACCAAGCTAGAGGAGGGTTCAAATGGGGCTACAGCTCTGGAGCCCAGGACCATTAGAGTCCTGCATGGATTTGAGATAAAGAAGTGTGTTCTTATTTCCATAATTGACTTAGTAAGAGGGCCTGACATTCCTATCCTAGCAGGAGTTGGCCTGTGAAGAAGCCAATGATGGTATAGGAGTGTTATACTGTAGCTCAGTGGTTAACGCCGGTGCCTTCCAATCATAAGGTCCCGAGTTCGAGTCACTCCAAGATTAATGTATGTCGTCCAGTTACAGAGTTGTTTACAATTGACAATTCATAATCATGGACCTTAAATATGAATGCTAGAGACTGACTTCGGTCAGCTTGCGGCTTTGATAAGCCAATGAGGCTTCTTTGCGAGTTCCTGCTTGCAGGAGGATCTAAAATACAAAATACATGCATGATCAAAATGTCAGTCCCTCTAACTCTGATATTTTTTATCAACACAGGCTTTCTACAGTTACAGTAGATAAGCATTTTGAAACCTGTGTTTTCTCTGTTTCACAATATACTTAAGGAAAACTGAAGAGTTTCAAAGGTGTCCAGTCAGTTTATCTCGGGGGCACCCAATGGCTCTAGTTGCCTTTGAAACCACTAAGAAATTTAATATTTTCCTAGATATCAGTTGTGATATATCGTGGTTTGAAAGTTATGTCAGAGCTGATATATGGAAGTTTTCTACACAACTGAAGAGCGCAAGAAACTTCAGATGATAGAATTAGAAGGGGTGCGAGGGGGCAGGGCGGGGGGGCAGTTAACTGAATGAGTTGAGCAAAGACAGTGCTAAAGAAGTTACCAAGTTGCCCTAGGCAATTAAGGAAGAGAGAGTGCAGCTGTAATGAGAAGACAGGTAATTGAGGACTGACACAGTAAATTATCATTTACTGCGCACTTACAGTACAGAAAGTTCTAGTCGTTAAAAAGAAATTGCCCTTGTTGCACAATGGTAATATATATACTGCATAATAAATTCCATACTTTGCATTGACTAAGAGGTCACGTTTCTGTCGGGGTCACCTGTCATTCCAAGAGCGTCATTTGCAATACAAAATTGATTCGAAAGAGTGTGTTCAACCTTGTTTATAATTGAGTTTAATCCCAATGACATCAACGTCTATCAACTCCATCAAACTTGCTTCTATATAAACCAGGCGTTTGATTCAATGTTGAACTGTGTTGAACTGGGAGATCCTTCTTCAGTTTGGGTAAACGAACCTGATGTAATAAAGATAATGTGTCTTTCTATGGAGTTCAATGATGTACTGCACAATGTAGACCACCAGAACAGCACACAGACTCCTATAAACATGTATAATTACAAACGGTATCTACTGTAGGCAATTATAGTTCATATATGTACTGAGCTACAGTACAGCACATTGTCTATACATAGGTTGATTATGTACAGTGTCTCTCACACAATGTAACTGATGATGCAGTACATATTACATGTACATTAACTATGACACTTTAAATTCAGACAATGTACTGTTTGTCAATACCAGGAAATAATTTATCCGGTACAGCATCGCAAAATGCTATAAAAAACGGTCAGGATGCTACACAGGTGTAAAGATATGCGCAGCCGGTTTCTACAGTATACAGGAACTATAGCAGTCAATGAGAGAAACAATTCATAGCCTTCCAAAATGCTACACAAAATATGAGCAATAAATGATTCCCTGGCATATATTATAGTTATGTTATTATATGTACTCATTAAAGCGGGTTTGTACTCGTACTCGGGGCATTAAGGTATGTAACAGTACTTTGCACAACAACTACATAATCAGAGGATAGGAGTCTGGATCATAACTATGAATCTGTCATTACAATGTATAGCAACACACAAGGTTGAGATGCATATATTCAACTTAGATGCAATACTATACATATAATAAGGTTAATCAGGCAGACAAAACATACATGTATAAATGTTTGATTTCAATGAAAATCTGCTGTTTTTTTCTTCAATATTGCCACACAAGCAAGGTACAAAATTTACTCTATAGTAAAACACAATTTACTCAAGGGCAAATCTCTGTCATTAAATGGAGCAACTATTAGAATACTGTAATTAGCTCCCTGAGTCATAAGATTAATCATAATCCAGCATGATAAAGGTTACAATATGCTACTGTACAGTGTACTGTAGTACTACTGTACACAGTGAGGTCAGGATGCAAGCAATACCAAGTTCTGGGTGTTGGGCAAGTATCAAATACTTCAGGGGGAAAAATTCCCATCATGTAGTTTAGTTTAGATTAGATGGGGGAAATGCAGACTAGGAGACATGTATGTAAGAGAGGAGTGTAGAGGAGTGTAGAGGAGAGCAGGGAGGAGAGTAAGGGAGGAGAGGAGAGTAAGAGAGGAGAGTAGTAATTGTAAACAATTGTAAAATGTGACATTAAAATGACCAGAGGCTATTTACAATGACTTCTGTAAAAATAAGGCTAATGATATAACCTTGCACAATTCACTGAATATTGCAGTGCAGTACTGTAAGAAGTGTCCAAAGTTATAAAAAACATATTTTTTACTCAGTGGTTGTCTAATGAACAAACAAAGTAAAGTTTACGTATGCATATTCTTGAAGAAAGCCTTGAAATAAGAACAGGTTAAGGTTTTAAGTCATTTAGCAGACATCCTGCTCGGTTCAGCATCAACGCTCCATCGTGGCAGCCTATTCATCGATCCTAAACACGTAAAGCAGTATGATGCAATTGTACACAGTACATCACATGTGTACAATGAGTGACTTCCATACATCTACAAGTCATTGAGATACTTTAAATCATCAAGGTGCACAAATTTAAATAAACCCAATACTGTACTTCAATCTCCTTGAGATCTGACTTTGTAGGTGGCTGTTATATATTGAAAGTCTAACGTCAGGTCTAACACTCTGTGTTTGGAATTCAGCAATTTAGCAAATCTAAATGACATGAAATAAATTCAAACACGACATGGTCTTGCATAACAGTTGTGGATTATTGTCTTAAGGTTAGGAATTTTTTTTTTCTCTTGTTTTAGAATATAGGTATGATAATGGATGAAACTTTCTCTGAGTACATTGTTTTGTGTTGCAAAAAAGGTAGGAAAGATGCTTGTTTGAATTTTAAATGCAAAGGGAACAAAACTAATGTAATTTATGTAAATTAAAGGAATTTTTTAAGATTTGAAACACAAGAATTTATGTTAATCATGATCCAGAGACAGGACAGAATGTTAAAATATTGTTGTCTTTTTGAAAGAAACCATTTACAGTCTGTATTCAATACATCCCAGTCCCACAATCTCACTTTTTATTAAAAATGTACTTACACCAAACCAGTACACTATTTAATGTAGTACTACTGTAATATGCATAAGATCAGTTAGCATATGGTGAAAACTGCAAGCATGAATACACACACAAATCAATTTTGTTGCGTGACATGTCAAATTTGTCAATTGTAATCTATTTTCGGTACCTTGAAGGACAAAATGAATGTTTGCTAACTTTTAAGCTGGGTGTGTACACATGTATTTCTATTATGTTTCAGAACTGCCATTTTCATGTTATTGTACGTTATTGTAATATTCTGAAATTTTTTCTTCTGTTTAACGCTTTGTGATAAGTTGACACAGTTGAATGAACTATAGAATATACTACAACAGTAATTTAAAAAAGAAACAGTCATTTCTGAATCAGAAATCAGAATGGAGATGACAGAGCTACAGTAGTAAAATATGCTCTTAATTAAAAATTATTGTTGCCAGCTGCTGGCAGATACAACCTTTCGTATTGATTCATGTTTCTTAGAAATAATTTTTCCGTCGATTGAAACCCTTTCGTAAATTATACAGCAACATGTGAACAAAATTAGCTGCTTGCAGATTTGAATGTATATCTTCTTGTCATCCAAATCTATGCAACTATAAAAGCCTATAGTACTGTCGGACAGCTGCTAACATCAGTTCATACACTTAGCTCCTTTGATACATTTTATGACCAGAATAAAACAGGGTTTAAAAACTCTCATTTTAGCATACTACACTGGGGTGTAGTTGTTTCCAATTGTGTGGGGGGGGGGGGGGAGGGGGTCGGTACAGTAACGGAGACAAGCATGTATGGGTTCATTTTGTTCTCAAATATTTCTGAACTTTTCAGCAGTATTGATACACTTTCAATGGAGATTTTTTTTCACATTTTGAAACAAGGCAGAAGAAGCTAATTTAAGATTTAGTCCTTGATCTGTGAGCTTAAATCATCGCTTAGATCATACTGTCTATGATGCAGTATTGACAAACGGTTTTCATTGAAAGATTATGATGAAACATAGTATAGAATGCCTGCCGTTCCTTATTCTTATTCCTTAGACTATTTCACCGCCAGGCTGTTTGTACTATTGTTATACTTAGTAGCCAATCCAGGAAGTGATACAGACAGGCAATGTACACATCAATATGTTTAAATACTTCCTTAAGGCTTCTATCAACAAAGTATTCAAACCATACTATAGTTTCTACACTGTAAGATTGTAGATAAAATCAATATCCTTGCGGGTTTCAAATATTTCAAACTGTAACGTATACATGTACAGGTAACATATCAGGACCTCTTTGAGGATAAAAGTGAAATATGTTGTCATTTAAATCAAAAAGTAATTATAAAATTGTTCTCAGACATTTTTAAGGAACACACAAGATGACTGAATGCCCCAGTGAGGAAAATTTCCTTGAATGTTGTAATAAAAACCGTTTAAGAATTGTGACCATAAGGTGACCATATTTAAATATCTAGCATATTTGGGGCCAATACAGCATACTTTTAAGTCACGGTCAGCCCTTACTATAATTCTAGCTGTGCCTGTGTGTGTTTGTTTTCAAAAGTCTGTGTAGATTGTATGTACACAGTTCATCTATAGTTCATCTATTGAGCAACATTGAGTAGTTAATTGAATGCCAAAACTTACAAGGTTAAACTCTTCACAGTAACAATGGCTGCCAATTTGCACACAAGTTTAATCAGAAGAAGTCCTTATTTTGGAGTCCAGACCATTTTTGTGCAAGTTGTTTACTAGATGAAAATCAATATTTTGGAGCAAGGGTGTACAGTAATAATAAGGACTGGACCACATGATTGATGTATCATTGTGTTTAGAACTTTTATTATGTAAATGGAGATCATTAATAGCAGAACTGGACTGATGAACTTTACCTACAGGTTTCAGAGATCTTTATCCTACAAGAGGAGAGTGGTATTTAATTCAGTAATAATAATTAAAATCATAATTAATTATGGTTAATAATTTTATTAACCTTGAAGAAAGACCTATAATTCCTATCAGCAATCTTCTCTCAATACTGCCAAAGGTTTTAAACCTATCAACAACATCAACAAAAAAATAGCTACGAAATTACGGGTATATTCCACCAAAATTACAGTACTGATCACTCTTTGCAAGAACAAGAAAAACTTCCAATGGTGTTAGAATCGGTTATGCCGCGTCACTTCAAACATAACAGCGAGATTCCGATCACCTTCTTGATCATCGCAACCGATGCCAGTCTAATATCAGTCAATTATGGCATCAGTTGGACCCCCAAGCAAAGAGGACAGACACTTCCTTCGACAGATGAAAAGAAATACAGATCAGTTTTGCAAGCGATTTCTGTCAGAAATGCCACGGGGTCCTATTACCTCTTCATCAAACTTTCATGATCTGTGCATTTTAGGGCATCCCTGGCAACTTAGGCAAGAAACTTATGCTTGGTCTTTGCCAATTTAAAGGAGTGTGATGATGATTTTATTGAGGTTTGTATAAAAATTTGTAACTTCATAATCGACTTTTCGTTAACATTCCATCGATTAATACATTTTTCTTTCTTTAAAGTTACTTACAACTTGTTCCTGCATCATGTGAACCTACAACTCACAACTGTAAATATTGACATCACGAAGGAACTTAAAAATTAATTAAATATTCAAGACTTGGGCTCATGCAGCCTCCCTGTATTGAAACAATTTGTATGTTAAGTCTAGGGAACTTTTATTACTTATTCATGGTATCTACTACAATTTTCCAGTCCTTCTCAAAAGTAGAGTGAATGAAGTTTAGAAGCTCAGCAATTTCAAATTTTTTGTCGGCACCTCACTCTTATAACTCCCTCCCTGTGACGTTCTCCTTTAACGCTTCTTCAAATGACTCATAGAGGATGATTATGGAGCCAGCCAAGATGAACGAAACCGTTCTACTTTGCTGGAGACGTTTCATTGACTCAATTTTACTGAATATTTACATTGTCATCGTCATCGTGAGAAACTTCTTGTCCCTCTAGAGGTATCACTAAAACATTAATTATACATAACGATTGTACAGTCATTTTTTTAAATTTATTGCTAAATATAGTACCCAGACTTAATAGAAAGATCAAACTTGGTGGCTTTATAGTTCGAGGACACGATCAGATGGGAACTTTTACTATATATATAGCAGTGATGGAAAATTTCAGACCTCAGTGATTAATGTTGTTACATTTATAGTACAAACAATTGAATTAGTCAGATAGGGATTTATCAATTTTCGTGAAATTTATGGTATTTTTTTTTTTTTTTTGGGAAGGGGGGGAGGGGAAGGGAGGGAGGGGTTGACAGGGTGTGCCATACTTGAGTGTGTAAATGTTAGAAAGCAATGAAAAGGTCACTTTTTCATCATGAACGTACAACATCTCCTAATTATAATTTGCATAGCCTTGTTTTCAACATCAACCCTGTGTACAAATATTAATGTTACAAAAGACAACTGGGAATAGAGCCTAGAGGTACAGTAGATGAAGACAAAACAGCAATTCTGTTTCAATGTTTATCCTCAATTCTGTTTTAATTCTGTTTCTGTTTTAATTTACATCAATTAAGGTACAGTCATAAATAATATAGTTCACTCAAACATTAATGTACTGTCCCTTAATTTCTTCCTTTGCATCCCCTATCGTACCTTCACTGTAAAAAAACTTTAAAAAAACTGAATTCACTGACTTTTTCCTTCATTCCAACTAACTGGTACAGAAGCTTCAGAACAAGGATTTGCTTCAGGCAAATTAAAGACAGACAAGAGCTGAATTCAAGATCTGAAATGTTTTGTGTAGGTCAAGATTAATTTTTCAGATTTCACAATTTCAGCTTTCAAATATGTTGAACGGATCAGGAAACCGTCCAAAGGAAAACTAAATTAATTCAGAGAGGCATATATAGTCTGCCCTAAGGGTACATGGCACTGCCAAGAAGTGTACTGCAGAAGGCACTGTATATATATTTACTTATTATTAAAAGTTTCATTCATTGTGCAACAAATTGTATGAATTAAGAGAGCTCTGTGCTAGGCTATTTGTAAAGGTGTACAGAGCAGTAGGCTACAGTATTACTTAACAAGTTAAAGTGTACAGTACAAATAAATAGATCTCAATATAGCACATTTTCAGTATTTGAAATGTGTGTTTTGAAATAAATTTCAGACTAGATATTAAAGCATTTACTTAGCTAATACAGTATTGTGGAGAAGTGAAAATAAGCAAATTTCATGTACATTTCTTGTACAGTATGTATTTTGAAATACTACTACATCACCAATAACACAGTAAGTTCCCTTCAATATTTGCGATGTACGGTATGCTGACATCAGACTTAAAGAATCCTGTAACTGATCTAATTTATGGCAATAACTTACTGTGTTAAGATGACTGTACACTGTACAGTTCCATGTGTTAGAGTCACCTACTGTACGTACTACTATATGTATTAAGACACAATGAAAATCGTAATTTATTATTACATGCATGAGATATAAATTCATTTCTCATGTTTTCAACTCTCACATCAAGCTGGTCTAGTATTAGTAATAACAAGTATAACTCAAAACACCTCTTCAACAAGACTCAGTACAGTATTTGTATTAAGTTTTGTAGATGACAATTGCTGGTTTTGAATCCTACCAAGAGACTTCAGTAGTATGTAGCATCTTTTGGATACACCCTACAGCAGCGCAACAGTAGCTAGGTCGACAAATTAAAACATACTTACAAGTCAAAAGTCTTTAAATGTCTCACCTTTTGCTTGCACATTTTAATCTAGCCTAGTGCCCTTGGCTTATACTAATTATACTAATTACAAACAGCGGTTAAAATGGATACATTTAGACAAGGAAATTGAACTTTGTATATATATGGAACACTTTCATGAACCACCTTTAACACATGCACTAATGTAGGATATGACTAATTACCATACCGGACCCAATCGGACCATATCGTACCATACTGGACCATATCGGACCATACCGGACCCAACCGGAGGCAAAATAAATGACCTTCAGACACCACCAGAGTCATTTTTATTATATTTTATCATTAAAATGCTGGTATTGTGTCAACATTCATCTCAAAATCGGAATTTGGGATGAATGTTGACAACAAATCTGGGTTCCTCTGGCCATTTTACCCAAATGGGGCCGGTGTAAAAGGAATCCAAGTCCCCCAGGAATCTAAGTCCACCTTCCTTTGTACTGACGCATCAGGCCACGGTGTACCTTTGTGCTGGATTATGTGAGCGGCTATGTAGCTAGCCCCAACCATAACCCTTCACAATGGGTCCGGTATGGTAATTAGTCATACCGCACTAATGTAGAGAACTTTCTCCTTGATAAGTGTATATTAATTCAAAACCTTGTAGGCCTTACTTAGTTAACCATTTCAAAGAACCTTTGTGCTCTTAATTAGGCTTGCATCACCAAATTACAACAGGCATAGCCTACAGTAGGCTATATCTTTATACTATAGGCTAAGCCTACTGTAACTATAGGCCAAAGGAGGTAAGTTCACACTGGCTTTAAAACTCTTGTTGCATTTTAAATCTTGGAAACACTGCATTTTAGGCTATAAGCAAAACCTAACAATGATATTTCTTGGCCTAATTGTCTGCAAGTCGAGAATTGTAAATTCGACTGATGTTAGGCCTAGGCCTACGTAAATAAAGTAACTACATTTTAGGATTGTATTTAGAAGTTAGGCCTAGGCCCCTAGGATGTTACTGCAATATTAACTTAGCCTAGGCCATAGGCCTAGGCCTTAAAGTTAGGCCTAACTTAGTCCCTAACTATGTAGGACTAAGCCATCTTATTTTAACATAGGCTAGACATAGGGCGACACATACTTAATGCTATCCTAAGCATGGCTTTGTTTCCTTCCAGCCTTCTTATTGGTGGGTTAAACTCTAATAAACTAGGCTACCTGGTTTTCTGGTGAGGATTTTTCTGACTTTGCAGCACCTGTCGCCATTTCTTTGTAACTTTCAGAGTTTCTCACCAAGGTCTTACTCTTGATCCCATTCCCAAGACCTCCGGAAACCACCGACATTTTGTTAGAAATTGGGCCTAGGTTCTCCTTTCAAAGCATGTTTGTTGAATATATCTCCAAGGAGGTCATCATTTTTCGAAATTGTCTTAATTATGCTACCGGATAAGTGATTGTTTTCATTTTGGGTCCACAGCAATTTACACAGCAGTATGTACAGCCAGTATTTGGTCCTCAGAAGTTACGGGTCGCTGCCCAGCAATCCAGATGAACAATAAAACAATCACGAAAAGGAAACACGTTCGCGGTTAACACAAAGAATTTACATTCTGGTTTTCATCTGAACAGTAACCTATGAGAAAAGTTTAGTTAACTCTCTGCCAAGTTTTGCTTCAATTTCAAACAATTCGTCAATTCCTTTCATATTTCAGTATTTGGTCCTCTTCGGTAGTCAGTCACTGAACACATACTAAGTTACTTCGTTATAACTCGCAGCACACGTACACAATGTTGAAACCCCAGCAGACGTACAGTACAAACAACTTTACAAGGGAATTTTCCCTGTTGTTTATATCGTGAGTGTCGTGTTCCTACTTACCGCGAACAAAACAGAATAGATGTCGCTCTTTCGAAATTGGCAGCACATATGTATACCTTCATCTCGCATCTACAGCTTTGATTGTCACACCGCTCCGACATTGTTCGTCATCAAGTCAGTTTTTGTCATGTAACAAATCAACTTTTCTCAAGACAAGTCACTTTACAAGTCAAGTCAAAAGTTGATATCCGTGCCTGGCTGACACTGCACCTATGAACACTTTTACAATCAAGTTATCTATGTTTACTTTGATAACACGTCAAAGTTTCCACTACCAGTTCCGTTTGATATTATACAAAATTTCAACCTCAAATTTTAAAGGAGTGATGAAATGTTGGAGAAAACGTCAAAATTTCGATATAAACATCCCAATTTCGAGATAAACCGGAAAATTATCGGGCAGATCGTCAAAGTGTTGTGAGTAAACGTGTTAAAATTTCCCTTTAAAATGTCCCTATTTGTCTAAAAAAGTCAATATATTGCAATTTTTAGACAAACTAATCAACATTTCGAGATAAGCTGATTAAAGTCTTGGATCAAACATCCAAATTTTGGGATAAATTGTCGAAATATTGAGAAAAAGCAAAATATGTTTGACAAAGACGTCAACATTTTGAGAAGATATTTCGATCTTTGGCGGTAAAACTTTAACATTGTATGCTTGAGACAAACTTTCACCTGAAAATTCGAACTGACCTAAAATCATGGCGCTGCCATTCACACCAGTAAACTCGTTATACTGCAAAACTACTACTATAACTCAATAAACAAGTTATAAGCAAACAGCTTAAAAACTCTGCATATGTCATAGCCACAAACAAATGAGAGAATAAAGTTAGTCATTCATATTTATATTAAAAGTAAATAAGCACAGAAAAAAAACCATGGTTAACCAATCGTCAATATACGTATTCTGGCAAAGGAATATGTAATATTTCAAATAAAAGCAATGTTGGTGCTATTGGGAATAAAGCAAACTGAATATTTGTTTCGATTGCACATAGCAATTATTTAAATTTTGTTTTTACAGATTGGGAGTGTCTACTCTGTTCATGTCAACAGGTCAAATATATTCAAATCAAGTAACAATTCAGAATTTACCAAGGCAAGTCAAGTCACAAGTTATTTGCTTGTATTCAGTGCAAGTCACAGTCATGAGTCATCTGCAAACTCAACTAAGTCAAATCACAAGTCAGTCAAGAAAATTGTGACTCGAGTCTGACTCGAGTTCAGGTCATTGACTCAAGTCAACAACACTGCCCTCAATTCATCCTTGATCTCCTCTTCTATTTGCTACCTGGTCTTACGGAAACAGGACAGTACTTCCAAGCTCAGAGTCTCTTGCCGAAAACGTTACTGAGACTGCTTTTGTGTATAGATTTGTGTGTCACAGTCGAGGAGGGAGGGAGGGAGGGTGCAAAGATAGCACCACACTTTAAGGCGCCACTGATTTTGCTTCGTTTCTGTTTAAACCAAAATATGCAAAATAATGATGTTTTTTGTCAATTTCCGTTACACGAATGGTGACCGATGGTGTGCAGTTAGTAAGCTAGCATCATTGAGCAGAATATGAAAACGTTCTTATATTCTGCTCTATGGCTAGCATATACCATGGAGGTAAAGCAGATACTTACAGTGATTTACTATAGGATATGGCTCAGCTCTGTAATCATGTGAGTATTTATGAAGCGCGCCATCTTCTTTACACTACTCCATGTATATTACTTTGGTGGCGTGATTCTGACCATCAAAATATTACCTCACAATTAGGTTACGGTAACATACGCCCATTAAAAGCCCCATTGACTTTCACACTAAATCACAAAAGTAATGTGGTCTCTAAGTCTAGATAGAAGTTTTCACTAGCTAAACGCTTCCCATCACCGGATAGCTGACAAATTGGCTTTTACATGACATCAATTTTCCGTATAATGACCGCGCAGATTTTTTGCTATCCAAGCCGGAAGTTTTCGTTACTTGTAAACAAACCTCTTCACTCAGTAGTAAACAATTTTCCTACGCTGCTCCTGGGAGGCCTAAATGGGTCTAAAATTGCCTCAATTGACCCAATTTTCTCACCACATGTACTTCCATTTATTCTCTTCATCATGCAAGCCACAAAAATCTAGATCATGATTGATAACAGGTCAAAAAAGATGTTCTCCTGCTGCTTTTCGGCACATTTCCTGAAGGAGAACAACCGAGCGGATGGATATAGACTCTAATAGGGAGTATGCCACCTTACAATGTATTAAATATAACATTTTAACAGTATTTAACATGTAGAATAATAAGAGGAATTACGAATGATGACCTTTTAAGTTCCGTGTAGTCTGAATCAGTTTTGTTAATTTCGTACGACGTGCTGCCGGATCGGTGGTTAATGTGTACATGCAATACCATCATATATGTTCACGTCATGTTATTATAAACATCTCTTTAATATATGCGTTAGACTGTAACGTTTGTTTCATGTACGTCGATATATCGTGTGATAATCCAGGGTATGCCTGTGGAGTTAGTACAAAGGTAGTTTCTTGCCAACTAATCACACATACATAGTGTTGCTTGTAAACAAGGGATAATTCCTGTAATGTTCTTGCATAGAATTTGAAGTATTTATAGGTTCTTGCGAAATATGGGAAATTCGTAAGATCGAAAATAGATCCAAGCGACCAGATGGCTTTTATTATATCGATGCTCTTCACGGAGGGTAGACAACATTCCTTATACGTCTATGTATATGAAGGCTTTTCGTCAAAACTGATTTGTCTTTTTGTAAGTATAATTAATTAATCGAGTTATTTCATCATGCAGTTTTCTTTTTATTTGAATTGTCCTTTCATTATACTTAAATAATTTAAAGAAAGTATAAAGTTTGGATCGTTTCTTTCAATGTATAGTACGAATACATGATAGTTTTGCTAATATGAAAAACGACGGGCTAACGGGCAATAGACCAATTTCATTGTTACTGCCCTATCACGATGTAAAGAAGATCAAGGCCTATACGTACTTTATACTGTTTGGCGCTTTTGTATATGTATCTCTGTTGTCAGGACACCTATAGGTTTCGCTGAAAATGTTAATCTCTGCTATCGTAATGTACGGTATGTGTGCGTGTGTTTGTGTGTGCAATTGTTTTGTATTCTGACTGAGGAATTGAAGAAAGGAATTTCACGTGCCCAGACGTCATTTCATCTGCGTGTGTGTGTGTGGGTGTGTGCGTGTGTGTGTGTGTGTGTGACGCCTGGCTTGTAAACACGGTATCTCAAGTAGGGAAGCTGCAGGGACCAATCTAATATTTGGTGTATATGAGTACCACATTGAGTAGATGTGCCCTTTTTTTTTGGTGCCTGTGAAGGTCGCCAAAGGTCAGTTAGAGGCCAAAAACCAAAATATTAAAACAAGCAATATCTCTGATATTTTGGGACTAGTTGTGAATGGGGTAAGGGATCATTTCAAAACAAAACGGTCATGTGATCCAAGATCAACAAAGGTCAATCAGTGGTCAAAAACTAGTATTTTTGCAATAACTTGAGAACCAAATGTCCGTCAAGGTTTGGAGTTACGCTATTGTAATCCAGGAGTCTACCCGCATCTAGGTGACCTTTAACCTCAGGTTGACCTCTGGTGACCTTTATCAGTTTTTTTGGGTTATTTGAATTTTTGTGGCCATAATCGGATCTCTAAGGTACCTTCCGATCAAAATGGTCCATAGTTGACCCCTGTGCGACCTTCGTGTGCGAAGTTATCAGAGGTCAAATCTTTTGTTTTTAATAAGTACAGTTAGGATGGTCGCACAGGCTTGTAATGTTGCTTTTTGGAATCAGCGTGTCAAACTACATCGACCGCGAGGTCAAAAGGTCAAAGGTCAAATCTTGAAAAATATGCTCATTTTAGGAGATACGGGGCAAAACAAATCAAAACAAAAAAAAGTTTGTCAATATGTTGATATATGATAGAGCTCTTTGTGCTATATATAGGAAACCAATTCCCGCTTCAATCGGACACCCAGTTCTCAAGTTATGAGGGGCCAAAGGTTGGTTTTGATACCTTTCTAGCAATAACATTATGTGTGTACATTGTAGGCCAATCAAATTTTACGACAGAGTGCACCTCATCAAGAGAAACATTTTTGATAAAATCCATCAGGTCATCCAAGGTCATTCAAGGTTGATTATTGGCAAAAAATCTGTCAGCTTATGCTAATTTTTGCAACATCTTCTAGTCACCAAGTCTGACATGACTGGTATATTAGGACAAGTTGTGAATGAAGTAGGGGCACATTTTTCAAAATAACCGTGATGTGATCCAAGGTCACCAAAGGTCATTTATGGGTCAAAATGTGTTTTTTTTTCTCAATAACTTGTGAAACTACCACTGACAGTTTCCGACATGGTTGATATTTTAGGACTAGTTGTGAATGGGGTAAGGGATCGTTTCCAAACATAACGGTAATATGATCCAAGGTCAACAAAGGTCAATTAGGGGTCAAAAACTAGTATTTTTGCAATAACATGAGAACCAAATGTCGATCAAGGTTGGAATTTTAGGACAGAGTGCACATTATCAAAGGGAACATTTTTGATAAAAACCATTAGGTCATCCAAGGTCATTCAATTTTGATTATGTGCAAAAAACTGCCAAATTATGCTAATTTTTGCAACAACTGCTAGTCACGAAGTCTGACATGGCTGGTATATTAGGACAAGTTGTGAATGAAGTAGGGGCAGGATTTCTAAAATAACCGTGATGTGATCCAAGGTCACCAAAGGCCAATTATGGGTCAAAATGTGTTTTTTTTTCCTCAATAACTTGTGAAACTACCACTGACAGGGTCCGACATAGTTGATATTTTGGGACTAGTTGTGAATGGGGAAGGGATCGTTTCCAAACATAACGGTAATATGAACCAAGGTCAAAAAAGGTCAATTAGGGGTCAAAAACTAGTATTTTTGCAATAACTTGAGAACCAAATGTCCATCAAGGTTGGGATTTTAGGACAGAGTGCACATCATCAAGGGAAACATTTTTGATACAAACCATCAGGTCATCCAAGGTCATTCAAGGTTGCTTATGTGCGAAAAACTGCCAGCTTATGCTAATTGCGAAAAGTTGTGAATGAAGTAGGGGCAGGTTTTCTAAAATAACCGTGATGTGATCCAAGGTCACCAAAGGTCAATTATGGGTCAAAATTTTTTTTTCCCTCAATAACTTGTGAAACTACCACTGACAGGGTCCGACATGGTTGATATTTTGGGACTAGTTGTGAATGGGGAAGGGATCGTTTCCAAACATAACGGTAATATGAACCAAGGTCAACAAAGGTCAATTAGGGGTCAAAAACTAGTATTTTTGCAATAACTTGAGAACCAAATGTCCATCAAGGTTGGGATTTTAGGACAGAGTGCACATCATCAAGGGAAACATTTTTGATAAAAACCATCAGGTCATCCAAGGTCATTCAAGGTTGCTTATGTGCAAAAAACTGCCAGCTTATGCTAATTGCGAAAAGTTGTGAATGAAGTAGGGGCAGGTTTTCTAAAATAACCGTGATGTGATCCAAGGTCACCAAAGGTCAATTATGGGTCAAAATGTGTTTTTTTCCCTCAATAACTTGTGAAACTACCATTGACAGGGTCCGACATGATTGGTATTTGTGGACTAGTTGTGAATGGGGTAAGGGATCGTTTCCAAACATAACAGTCATGTGATCCAAGGTCAACAAAGGTCAATTAGGGGTCAAAAATTAGTATTTTTGCAATAACTTGAGAACCAAATGACCATCAAGGTTGGGAGTTACGCTATTGTAATACAATAGTTGACCTGCATTTGGGTGACCTTTGACCTCAGGTTGACCTCCAGTGACCTGTATTAGCTTCTTTCAAGTTGAGTCTTTGAAGTTTCGTGGTCATATTCCAATCTACATTGTCCATAAGTGGACTCCTCTGCAACCTTAATGTGAGAAGTTATTACATATTTGGTTTGGTTTTGTAATACTTGGTGTGTGGATTCATAACATTGAGTACAAGAACCCTATTGTTTTTGATGGAGGTGTTTAATAACCACGTACAGTAGACTGACCTGTGTTAGCATGCCATAGTGTTATTGTAACAGCTAGTTCTGGTTAAACTAACGAGCAGAAGTCTAGTGCATTGAAGTCATCGAAACCTCAATGCATTTTGCATTCTGGTTACCAAAATAGCAAATGTACCCTACTGGCAAATAAAATGTGCCCCTTTGATTAAAAACTGTCTTTTAGATGTCTTAAGCCTTTGTTAAATTTAATATTTTATTTGAATTATCCACGTACACCATAATAGTATTGATAACATACTAACACATCATATATATTTAAGTGATATGACCGAAAATCGGAGGTCAAAGGTCGAATGAAGTTATTAGCAGCCAAAAGGAGGAATGATTCAGAACAAAGGGTTATGAGAATCGTATTATCATAATTTTAATTTACTAAAAGTGTTTCGTTTGTGGGTGGGGGGGGGGGGCGGGTTAAGGAAGGGGTGAAGGAAGGGGCTGATTGATGAGTATGGCATAGAAAACCAAGTCACAACTAAATCTCCCGCCCTCACACTCACCCTAAATCGCTTCTTTTCCCCATGTGTATATATATTTCTTGCTTTTTCTAGATTAAACTATAAAGCTGAGCTGTGAATAATTGTGACAATGGCTTCCAGACGGAATGAAGCGCCAGGAACGAGACGAGGGATATTTGGTACAGTAGTATCCATGGAGCTGTATAGACACAGATGTATCATTTCTATGGATGACCATGGTGAACGTCTTGGAACGGGGATCTTGAACACAACACGCTTAGAAGAGAGTCTGAAAGGTGTATCTGACTTCACTTCGTTCATCGGAAAGAACAAGCCCGTCATCGTCACTGCCGTTCCCTTGACAACGGAAAGATCCACGGAGTTAAAATGGTCTACAGGAACATGGGAAGTGATCGCAATTCGCCCGCGCTTCAGACGACCCGACATGTATCAACTTCCGGGGCCTTATAGATCTCGTAGTCAGTGGAAAAGTTCCTACTGTGAGCAAGCTCTTTCGTCGCCCAGCGGGCTATCGTCGGGTCCACCAGCTGAGAAGGTGTCCAGCGTGATACACACGTGTCGTAAGCTGTTAGAAATTTGGGGTTCCTTCCCGATAAGTGAGCTTCAAAGAGTCCTCCAAGGACAAGAACAGTTTGCTGATGTAGTCGGCCAGTTTGGTTCCATTAGCGACATACTACCCTTTATTCGATCCTTCCCTCAATATTTTGCTATCACCGACGAAGGTAAAACTCTCCGCTTTCCTTTTCGGTCGTCTCAAGACGACTTCAAAAGGTTCATCACGGAGCAAGGTCGTTCGGTGCCTCGTGGTAAGAATCTTTCTGGAGAGCCTGTGTTGATAGAGACCGTGGACGAATGCAGACAACAAGTCAGAAAACTGCTGGAAAAAGCCCGCAAAGGCTCTGACCCTGAACAACTCGTAGTTGCATTAGACTGCGAAGGAGACAATCTTGGTAAGCATATTAGTTATTTTTTATTTAAACTTTATTTTAAGAGGGTAGCTCGTTTAGCAATAGCTAATCTTCCACGAGGCCCTCTAATAAGACATATAATAATATAAAATGTAGGAAAATTTAAGAAGTCATTATTAGATATAGCCTTGAATATAACACTGCGTTAGATGCATGAGTTAATAAACCAGTATGATTCAATTTGTCAAATTATAATTCAATTTTCCAAAAGTCTTGAAAATTGTAACAGAGGAGAAAATCAGCTGGAAATGAAACATATTTTTTTATATATTGTAAAGTGGTCACTTCAGTTCACCTTTCTTGTGACGTTTTGTTGACTGACACAGTATGCCCACTCACTTTAGAAGAAAGAGCTATATGTTTGTGTGTTTGTGAATAGTGTCTGAATTAGTCGCATGTACTTTATGGTTCATTTCCATACATGAATATGCATATATTTATATTTCGTATATGTTCTATACTGTCTGTATAAAGGAAAGGAAGGACCATTGACCCTGTTGCAGATTGCTACAGTTGAAGGCGAGGTCTTCGTATTCGACGTTCTGGCTACCCCACAACCAGAGGACATGTTCATCGATGGAGAATTGAAAATTCTTCTTGAAGAGAAAAAGATACTTAAGGTGATACCATTGTATTATACAGAGAATGCAAACCCAATAAAGGAAATCTTAAAATCCAAGAGTTTATCCCGGTGTCGTATATGTAATGCTTGGGGTTAGTCATTCTATGTGTTACTATGTGTATGTATATTGAAATAAATTGAATGTTATAATCAAATCGATTACTGCTGAGAACGTAGCAACTATTCATAAACATATTCTCTTTTTTGTATTTAATTGATGTGATAAAAATGACGGCATTGCTTTTGGGTTTCATTTTTAACAGGTTGTGCATGACTGTCGGACAGATCAGTGCGCCCTCTATTTCCAGTTTGGAGTGACCCTAACGAACGTCTTTGATACTTCAGTAAGTCCATGAATATTATAGGTTTTTTTCATCACATTCACCATAAAACACTTCTCAATACCAAACACATGACCCACTATACCATTATGACCAGAAAAGTTAAAAAGTCCACATATAAAATGAATTGTAGGTCGGGCCGGTATTCACATGTATGGGTCAGGTAGGCCTATTTCCATAGGTGATCAAGAATCGCATGAATTTTTTCGCACTTTAGGTCCTTTGTTTTACCCTTGTCAATGCACATTAATACCTTATCATACTATCTTACGCAAATCTGACTGCTTATGTCAACATTTTGAATTAAAGTAGCTTTGTGCAGTTGTTTTAATGAAAAATCCGAAATAGTATCGATGTGGTCACGAATGTACAAACAGTGTGGACACTGAAATCAATTTCGATATTAATTTACATTTGATCATTTTCATAACCCATCAGTTTAGCAGAAACAAAAGAAGGTATTGTTGTAAATAATAGTCATATAAAATGAAAGCATGCGAAGTTAGATGATGTCATAGTTAGACTTGCTCAAGACTTACATATGTGTGAATCTTGTGTTTGAATGACTAACGTTAATGATATTTCCCAAGCAGAGTAACACAGTTCTTACATACTTATCTAGGAAAGTTGTTGGCCGCAATCTTTACTATCAATTTGACCAATGATGATATTTGGGTTTGCTTCACACTTAAACATTCGCTCATTAACTTCACTTGAGGGAAAAATGTAACAGGATGTCTTATTTTGATCAATTGCCACTTTAATTTGAACAATACATGCTGAGTTTGGTTAAAATAGTTGACCAAATTCAATAAGCTGCTTTTCAAAGAGAGGTGTTTGTTTTGTACGATACCATAGGTAGCCTACACTACCATTTGGGAACAGTGTAACATCTTTGCTGGACCATACAGACCAAAGCTCTCGCTACTAATTGAGCTTTATGGCCTCACGGCAAAACACAAGACGGATGAATTTGAGGCGTTGGTCCATGATAAGCAATTGTTTGCAAAGCGGCCTCTAACGAAAGAAATGATACAGTATGCTGCCGACGATGTCCGTTGTCTGGTTCCGGTGATCTATGAAGCCTTAAACAAGTAAGAAATCTTTCGATATAACCACCGTCTGTAATCTTTTTGGCTGAGGAATCAATGAAGGGTTAATGATTCTAAAAATGAAAAGAAAATATTTGTTTTCTTTTGTATAATCTTTGTGCGTGTATCTTTCTATATGTAATCTCACTCAGAAGGAGTTACATAGAGGTCTTTAATTTGAATAAATCACCGCCCCTCCTCGCCCCCCCCCCAACTTTACCCATTCTAATTTATGTTGCCACACCGGCGCCTTCCCCATAGGATTGAAGTAGCACAGTGAGACAGGTCATTCGCAAAAGCTGGGTATTGCCTTACAATGAAAGATACAAAAAATAAGAAAAAGACGATTTTCATGAAACTTGGAATGCACGATATTTACATATTTTCTCTCTCTCTCTCTCTTTCACTATGTAATTTGTAGACTCATCTCGCCTCTTTGGCGCCCTCAGTTTGAGGAGAGCGTAACGCATCATCTTGCCGAAAGCAGAGTCCGTGATCCGAACGAGGTATACGAGCAGCAAAGAGCGGCCTCCGGAAGATAGTTTGGAGCTCTAAGTTTTTGATTTTTACTCCTTTTAAGAACAGTTTTGTTAAATAATCTTTACCTCGCCCATCACAAATACTACACTTGACAAAGAGATACATTAAATGGAAGAAGAGACAGATAGGAAAAGTGAAGAAAAGAATGAGCCAAAGAAAGATGATGTAAATTTAAAGAATGAGAGGCAGGCTGGACGCATACAAAAGAAATTAAAGAGCTATCATTAGTCTTTCATATGGAAATGTGTTAAGAAACCCCCTATTGCGAAGACGTTTATTAGGTATTATTAGGTATTTTGAGGTTTCCCGTTTCCAGATTTGTGAAATGTTAACTTGGTGGAAAGGATTGCGGGGCAAGGGAGCATAACATCATTCAGAAGTATGTGATTATGACTGTGCATGGATTAACATTCAAGCCCGTCTGAAAAGGACAATATTCAGTCACATTTAATTGATATCTCTGGTATAAGTAGCATTTTTACTGAATTCATCTAGATTTAGCGGTGGGATTTGCAGCCTATCAAATTATATGAAAACACACATATCAGTGGATACAAAAAGGTGTCTGTTACTAGGCACAACAAAAATGGATAAGTTGTAGACGATTAACTAACAATAACATCAGTGCTGGTTTTACTTTTTTTAGTTTTATTTTTGCACCACTTTCGTTAGAGAAACAACCCATTGAACATCAAAGGCTCATTAATGATAGTGGCTGGAATATTTAGTATGTACACAAGCACTATTGTAGGTCAATTCCTCTGATTCAACACATATAGGTCAATATAGGAAAATAACACCTTCGATGGCCTCAAATTACATGTTTATTATGTATTTGTCAAGCATTCAGGCATAATCAAGGGGAAGTTGCATGGTGTCGGATAAACCTTCCATGTCAGCGATCCAAGGATACTATGTTCTTAATGGACATGAATTTAAGATATAACGTAGTTTGGTTGAGTTATACACAGTCAAATACAAAGGACTAACGAGCCCTGCATCCGACGTCACTTTTAATTTAGGCCTTCAAAGAGCATTCCACAAATTTGACAAGTTTAAAGCTGAATAAATTGGAAACCAAAATTCAGATCAAGATTAAAATTCTCCCTTTACCTACCCTCCGGTCGTTAAACAGAGTTCCTTTCTCTCAGTTTCAGTCGTTGTATATCACTATTGATGACTTTAAAGTCACATTTTACTTGCTTCACGGTTAAGGTAGTGCATGTATAGTATCATAGCTTAAAGGCTATATAGTTATCCAAACAAATGATATAACAGTTCATTGAAATAAATGCCATTGCTAACATCATTGCGTCAAATCACTAATTTTGTATATTGTGTTAACTTTTAAAAGCAGAACGAGTATTGCGCCCTGTTGGTTCAACAGGATATGACACAGGCGCGTAGCCAGCCTAAATCGTGGTGTGAGGGGGCAAAAGCCAATTGTTCTCACATTTGAAGAGTCAGAGAATTAAGGTTTAAATTAACGCCTGCATTGATTGCTTTTCATGTCGTGATGTGGGATCTACCCCAAGGGCGCAGTCACATTTGTTTTATAGTTTGGAAGGCAAGTTGCTATGTCATCCAGGGGAGGGGTCTGAGGGGAGGGTCTCCCTCCCCATTAAATTTTTCTTTTGTAAAAATGGAGGGTGGTTAGATAAAAAATTGTGCTATATGTTGCCACTTTTGAGACAAAGAGTTTTCGACTGTATATGTTGTGTCGTATATACATAGGCTATTATATATTTATGTACTGTATTTTAGAACACTACCCTATTGACATCCTTGACCTCCTCTACTAAACTAAAAATACTAATGATCACATGTTGTCTAAATCGCTTTTGTCAATTTCGTACGACTTGCTGCCTGATTGGTGGTTCATGCGTACATTCAGTACTATCATATATGTTCACGTCATGTTATTAAACATCTATTTAGTATATAAGATAAACTGTCACGTTTGTTTCATGTACGTCGATATATCCTGTGGCAATCCAGGGTATTCCTGTGGAGTCAGTACAAAGGTAGTTTCTTGCCAACTAAACGCACATACGTATACAATGTAAATTCCTGTAATGTTCTTGCATAGAAATTGAAGTAATTATAGGTTCTTGCGAAATGTGGGAAATTCGTAAGATCGAAAATAGATCCAAGCGACCAGATGGCTTTTATTATATCGATGCTCTTCACCAAGGGTAGACAACAGTCATTATACGTCTATATATGAAGGCGTTTCGTCAAATCTGATTTGTCTTTTTGTAAGTATAATTAATTAATCCAGTTGTTTCATCACGCTGTTTTCTTTTTATTTGAATTGTCCTTTCATTATACTTCAATAATTTAAAGACAGTATGAAGTTTGGATCGTTTCTTTCAATATATAGTACGAATACATATAGTTTTGCTTATATGAAAAACGACGGGCTAACGGGCAATAGACCAATTTCATTATTACTGCCCTATCACGATGTGAAGAAGATCTATAGGCCAATGCATACTTTATACTGTTTGGCGCTTTTGTATATGTATTTCTGTTGTCACGACACCTATATGTTTCGCTGATAATATTAATCTCTGCAATCGTAATGTACGGTATGTGTGCGTGTGTATGTGTGTGCAATTGTTTTGTATTCTGACTGAGGAATTGAAAATAGGAATTTCAAGTCCTCAGACGTCATTTCATCTGCGTGTATTGGTGTGTGTTAATTTGTGCCGCCTTGTTGTAAATACAGTATCTCCAGACTCGCCTGGGAAACTTGGAAGACGTTTCATACTTAGTACACGTATTCCACACTTTAAGTACAAGATGCCTTTGATTTTTTAAAAGATCAAGGCCATTTGAGGTCACTAGACGTCAAAATGTAAAAAAAAAGTGATTGTTTTTTTTCCGGCCAAAACTTGGAAATCTTGTGAACATGTATCTCCAGAAGGGAAGCGGTTGGGGGGTGGGGGGTAAGGAAGGGGGTAAAGGAAGGTGTTGATTGAAGGCATAGGAAACCAAGTCAAAACTAAATCTCACGCTCTCGCCCTAACTCACCCTAACTCGCTTCCAAGTTTCCCCATGTGTATATATTTTTCCTGTTTGTTATAGTTTAAACTATAAAGCTGAGCTGTGAATAGTTGTGACAATGGCATCCAGACGGAATGAAGCGCCAGGAACGAGACGAGGGATATTTGGCACAGTTGTATCCTTGGAGCTGTATCGACACAGATGTATCATTTCTATGGATAACCATCATGGTGGACGTCTTGGAACGGGGATCTTGAACACAACACGCTTAGAAGAGAGTCTGAAAGGTGTATCTGACTTCACTTCGTTTATCGGAAAGAACAAGCCCGTCATCGTCACTGTCGTTCCCTTGACAACGGAAACATGGGAAGTGATCGCAATTCGCCCGCGCTCCAGACGACCCGACATGTATCAACTTCCGGGGCCTTATAGATCTCGTAGTCAGTGGAAAAGTTCCTACTGTGAGCAAGCTCTTTCGTCGCCCAGCGGGCTATCGTCGGGTCCACCAGCTGAGAAGGTGTCCAGCGTGATACACATGTGTCGTAAGCTGTTAGAAATTTGGGATTCCTTTCCGATAAGTGAGTTTCAAAGAGTCCTTCAAAGACAAGAACAGTTTGCTGATGTTGTCAGCCAGTTTGGATCAATTAGCGACATACTACCCTTTATTCGATCCTTCCCTCAATATTTTTCTATCTCTGACGATGGTATAACTCTCCGCTTTCCTTATCGGTCCCCTCAAGACGACTTCAAATGTTTTATCATGCAGCAAGGTTGTTCGGTGCCTCGTGGTAAGTATCTTCCTGGAGAGCCTGTGTTGATCGAGACCGTGGACGAATGCAGACTAATAGTCAGAAAACTGCTGGAAAAAGCCCACAAAGGCTCTGATCATAAACAACTCGTGGTTGCATTAGACTGCGAAGGAGACCATCTTGGTAAGCATAATATGTATAGCCTTGAATATAATACGCGTTAGATGCATGTATAAATAAAACAGCTGCTTTAAATTCTGGCCCACAATTATGATTCAGAGGTCTTGTGAATTCTGAGGAGAATTGGAACAGAGGAGAAAATCAGCTGGAATGAAACTAATATTTACATATATTGTAAAGTGGTCACTTCAGTTCGCTTTTGAAGTGACGTTTTGTTGGCTGACACAGTAGGCCCACTCACTTTAGAAGAATGAGCTATGTGTTTGTGTGTTTGTGAATAGTGTCTGAATTAGTCGCAATTACTTTATGGTGCACTTCCATACATGAATATGCACATATTTATATTTTCATATATTTTATATACTGTCTGTATAAAGGAAAGGAAGGACCATTGACCCTGTTGCAGATTGCTACAGTTGAAGGCGAGGTCTTCGTATTCGACGTTCTGGCTACCCCACAACCTAAGGACATGTTCATCGATGGAGAATTGAAAATTCTTCTTGAAGAGAAGAAGATACTTAAGGTGATACCATTGTATTATACAGATCAAGCAAACCCAATAAATGAAATTTAAGAATCGAAGAGTTTATCCCAGTGTCGTATATGTCATGCTCGGGATTAGTCAGTCTATTTGTTACTATGTGCATGTATCGCCAAATATTATTTGCATTGAAATAAATTGAGTGTTATAATAAAATCGATTAATGCTGAGAACGTAGCAACGATTTAGAATTCATAAACATATTCTATTATTTGTAATTTATTGAAGTGATAATGACGGCATTTTGGGGTTTTTGTCTCATTTTTAACAGGTTGTGCATGACTGTCGGTCAGATCAGTGCGCCCTCTATTTCCAGTTTGGAGTGACCCTAACGAACGTCTTTGATACTTCGGTAAGTCCATGAATATTATAGGTTTTTTCATCACATTCCAGAGTTGTCAACAAGTCCCAACTGCAAGTCTCAAGTCAAGTCTCAAGTCTTTACCAGCAAGTCTCAAGTCAAGTCTCAAGTCACCTTGAAAATTTTGAGCGAGTCTCAAGTCAAGTCTCAAGTCTTTGGAGGTCGAGTCTCGAGTCAAGTCTCAAGTCCCTATGAGCAAGTCGCAAGTCAAGTCTCAAGCCTTTGAAGTTTGAATACAATGATGCAGGCTACGAATAATGTAACAGTGTTCCAGGAATTATGTGGTATAAATTAGACAGCCGAATAGCAAAACCGGGGCACACGCCACGGAACAAATTACCTCAAAATTTGCTAGCCACTGTTTTATTGAAAAAGGCCAACTTTCAGCCAAACAGCAGCCCTGGATGGAATATTCAACCAAGCCAATGGTAGTTATGGTAACGCCTGTAGTCGTCGTTGGGCGCTCGTAATTCGAGCGTACACGCAGGGCCGTCTTAACGCATGGGCCCACTGGGCCCTGGCCCAGGGCCCCGCGATGTCAGGGGCCCCACAATCACAGTAACCCCGTGTCTTAATCTGGGATGAAAACTTATTGAATAGGCCATTATGCCTGATTGAATTCGATACTTGACAACTTGTGACGAGAGTTGGTGAAACACTTGAGAGTTTGACATTAAATATTCAAATCTGAGTTGGCAACCCTGGAATATACAATGCCCCGAAGGCTTACACAGAGAACCTGTTACTCCGTAACTATAAGAAAAAGGAAATTGCCTCAGCCACGAAAGGCATACAATTTGAAAACCGTGGGCAATACCTCACTACCAAACCTAATCAAAAGTAACCACCGCTTGTGTTCAAGCTCACCTTTACACCCCATATCAAAACCACGCATTTGAAAAAAAAAAACACTTTAGAAACATTGGCACTTAATCTCGCAAGAAGCAACAATTATCCAAACTGTTTCCAAAAGAACCGATTCTAGCCTACCATAGGGCCCAAAATCTCAAAGATTTACTTGGTAACTCAAGGTTTCGTACTAACGAAGAATCAGCTGACTCTCAAGGTTCACACGAAGCTCTTTTAGATGCTCTTATAGCTGCACCATGAGTCCATAAAAACTTGTGCACAGAAAATAGATGCATTTTGAGAATGAGACGCCCAGGCCGAATATAAAATATTCAAAGGCTACTACTGATGAAGCTCCTCCTATGAAGTTTGAAAGCAGAAACCGGTCTAGTTGGTCATAAGAACCTACACTAGTCTCTCCTACTATTAACAGTACACTCAATTCACCTAATAGGTGCAATTATGTTTCACCATGAGGAGCATGCTATAAGTTCATGTTCCTCGGGCCCTCCCTTAAAAATACTTCATGTTCTTGGCGACTACGTTGCGTTAGATAGTGTAAAACCGTCTACACCTCCCTCTCAGTTGAAAGACTCAACACAAGGGTGTTACAAATGGTAAGTCCAGTATTGTTAGGGAAGGGATGGAGGGCAACTGGAAGATTTCTCTTCTATAATGTATTTCATTTTTTAGATATGTCACGTATGTTATTCAGCTAAAGTTTTATGCTTTATGCGCGAAATAGGGAGGGGTGGTAAATGCAGGCATATCTATGCTTGAGCGATTGTCAAGGATGTCAATTTTTCACGCAACTTTTTTCGAACTCACTCGATTGATGGACCCCGCTCCATTGCCGGGGCCAGGGCCCGGTGATCACTTAAGACGGCCCTGCGTACACGAAACCATAATTATTTATTATCGATATCAACTTATGAAGTTATTTAATGATTAGAAAATTGTGAAATACAAACAAGTCTCTAGTAGAAAAACCGAGTCTTTTGAAGGCAAGTCTCAAGTCAAGTCCCAAGTCTTTGCTAACTTTTTGGGCAAGTCTCAAATCAAGTCCCAAGTCTCTGACAGCCGAGTCTCGAGTCGAGTCTCAAGTCCTAAAATTTGCGACTCGAGTCGGACTCGAGTCCGAGTCCCTGACTCGAGTCCCCAACTCTGTCACATTCACCACAAACAATTCTCAATATCAAACACATGACCCACTATCATTATGACCAGAAAAGTTAAAAAGTCCACATATATAAAATGAATTGTAGGTCGGGCCGTTATTCACATGTATGGGTCGGGCATTTCTATAGGTTATCAAGAATCGCATGAATTTTATCGCACTTTGGGTCCTTTGTTTTATCCTTGCATATGCGCAATAATACCTTATCATACTATCTTACACCACAAATCTGACTGTTTATGTCAATTTTTTAATTAAAGTAGCTTTGTGCAGTTGTTTTAATGAACAATACGATGCTATCCGAAAGAGTTTCGATATAGTCACGAATGCACAAGCAATGTGAACACTGAAACAATTCCGATATTAATTTAGATTTGATCATTTTCAAAACCCATCAATTCAACAGAAACAAAAGAAGGTATTGTTGTAAATAATAGTCATTTAAAATGAAAGCATGCGAAGTTAGATGATGTCATAGTTAGACTTGCTCAAGACTTATATGTGTGAATGACTAACATTATGATATTTCCAAACAGAGTAAGATAGTGCTTACTTATCTAGGGAAGTTGTTCTTCTCTATCAATTTGACCAATGATGATATTTGGGTTTGCTTCACCATTAAACATTCGCTCATAAACTTGACTTGAGGGGAAAATGTAACAGGATGTCTAATTTTGATCAACTGCCACTTTAATTTGAACAACACATGCTAAGTTTGTTTAAAATAGTTAACCACATTCAATAAGCTACTTTAAAAAGTGAGGTTGTTTGCATTGTACGATTCCATAGGTAGCCTACATTACCATTTGGGAACAGTGTAACATCTTAGCTGGACCGTGGCGACCAAAGCTCTCCCTACTAATTGAGCTTTATGGCCTCACGGCAAAACACAAGACGGATGAATTTGAGGCGTTGGTCCATGATAAGCAAATTTTTGCAAAGCGCCCTCTAACAAAAGAAATGATACAGTATGCTGCCGACGATGTCCGTTGTCTGGTTCCGGTGATCTATGAAGCCCTCAACAAGTAAGAAATCTTTCGTCTGTAATCTTTTTGGCTGAGGAATCGATGGAGGGGGGAGAGTCTAACAATTTAAAGAAACATTTGTTTCCTTTTGCATAATCTTTAGGCGGGCATCTTTCTGTATGGTAATCTCACTCAGAAGGAGCTAAAAGAAGTCTTGAATTTGAGTATAACACCCCCCCCCCCCAAACACACACACTACCCATTCTAATTTATAATCGTTATCATAATGAGCAGTTATTATTACGACGCCCAAGCGACCACAAATGTGGGGAAACCCGCAAGGGCTTTCGATTACAACTTATACGTCGGGTGGCTTCCAATTCAACATTTTAACTCAAAATTTTAGAAAGTCATTTCAGATGGGAAAATCGTAGATTGCTCTTGGATGAAAACCCCACATTACTATGACCCGACCGGCTATCGGTTTTGGAACCTCCCTCCAATTGCTAAGCCTCATTGCTTCAAATGCCACAGCCTTTATCCACTCGGTCCCATATATAGCGATAAACGGCTAATATAACGGCAAGTTTATATTGCCACATCGGCGCCTTCCCCATAGGATTGAAGTAACACAGTGAGAAGGTCATTCCCAAAAGCTGGGTATGCCCTTACAATGAAAGATACAGAAAAGAACAAAAAAACAGACTTTCATGAAACTTGGGATACACGATATTTACAAATCTTGGTTTTCTCTCTCTCTCTCTCTCTTCGTAATTTGTAGACTCATCTCGCCTCTTTGGCGCCCTCAGTTTGAGGAGAGCGTAACGCATCATCTGGCCGAAAGCAGAGTCCGTGATCCGCGCGAGGTATACGAGCAGCAAAGAGCGGCCTCCGGTAGATAGTTTGGAGCTCTAAGTTTTTGATTTTTACTCCTTTAAGAAAAGTTTTGTTAAAAAGTCTTTACCTCGCCCATCACAAATACTACACTTGACAAAGAGATACATTAAATGGAAGAAGAGAGATAGGAAAAGTGAAGAAAAGAATGAGCCAAAGAAAGATGATGTAAATTGAAAGAATGCAGAGGCAAGCTGGATGCATGCAAAAGAAATTAAAGAGCTATCATTAGTCTTTCATATGGAAATGTGTTAAGAAACGCCCTATTGCGAAGACGTTTATTAGGTATTATTAGGTATTTTGAGGATTCTCGTTTCCAGAGTTGTGAAAATGTCAACTTGGTGGAAAGGATTGCGAGGCAAGGGAGCATAACATCATTCAGAAGTATGTGATTATGACTGAGCCGTCGTCTGTGCATGGATTAACATTCAAGCTCATCTGAAAAGGACAATATTCAGTCACATTTAATTGATATCTCTGGTATAAGTAGCATTTTTACTGAATTCACTATGAGTGAATTTATATCTTAACTGACTTTCGATTCGCTATTTCGCTATATGTATTATTTTCCGAAATTATCAACCCGGTCGACCACGCATGCGTGATTGTCTGACAATAATATTGGAATACTGTTGGTTGGTTTGCCAACTTAAATTTATTAATGAACGGTAAAGGCTTAGCAAACAGAAGTAATTTCCTAAAATGATTGGAGGAACTTCTATTTGATATCCGACGGAGCGGGAAGTATATTAATGCGAAGTATGCAGCCTATATGCAGCCTATATGCAGCCTATATGCAGCCTATATACGAATGAACGGTGAGCCTGCTCTAACATAGGGTTTTTATCTACGCTTTCTGTGGCTGGCTGGCATGACTTGCGTGCTATTTGGATGTGCTATTACACAGTGTGAACGTATTTCGGACACGGAAACTGCCACGTATACCACTTACAACCAAATGATTGATATATTACTAATTCATGACACCGTCATCAAACAGAAGTGATCCCAAAGTAGGGTTAGGGTTAGTCCACCCACTCATCACACTACACATCCCGAGTAGGGTTAGGGTTAGTCCACCCACTCGTCACACTACACATCCCGAGTAGGGTAAGGGTTTGTCCACCCACTCATCACACTACACATCCGGGTATTCCATGAGATTACACACTCTAGTACGCTTCAGTGTTCAAGTTCAATCTGGTTTCTCAGAGAGAAGACGTATAGATACTCTCTGCATGAGCTTCGGGCAGTTGTCTGAATTACAAGACTCTTTGAGCATTTCTATCGATGTTTTAGAATAGCCTCATCTATACAAGTTTTATTGCTTAGGGTAATCTTTTGTCTAAATGTTGGTATGGAAACATAACATGAGAAAGCGGTAAAGTTCAGTTAATATCGCTGATGACAATTGAATCTTCTTGTTGCATGTATTATAAGCTTACAAATTCAGTAAATTTATAGTGAAATAGTTCTTAAACTTTATTTCTTACAGTAGAGATCTCCGGAAGCCATTACAGATTTAGTGGTGGGATTTGCAGCCTATCAAATTCTATGAAAACACACATATCAGTGAATACAAAAAGGTGCCTGTTACTAGGCACAAAAAAAAAATGGATAAGTTGTAGACGAGTAACTAACAATAACATCAGTGCTGGTTTTTTTATTTTAGTTTTGTTTTTGTTTATACACCACTGTCGTTTGAGAAACAACCCATTTAAAATCAGAGACTCGTTAATGATAGTGGCTGGAATACTTAGTATGTACACAAGCACTATTGTAGGTCAATTCCTCTGATTCAATACATAGGCCTAGGTCAATATAGGAAAATAACACCTTCGATGGCCTCAAATTACATGTTTATTATGTATTTGTCAAGCATTCAGGCATAATCAAGGGGAGATGCATGGTGTCGGAAAAACCTTCCATGTCATCGATCCAAGGATACTCTGTTCTAAATTGACATGAATTTCAGATATAACGTAGTTTGGTTGAGTTATACACAGTCAAATACAAAGGACTAACGAACCCTGCATCCGACGTCACTTTAAATTTATTCCTTCAAAGAGCATTCCAAAAATTTGACAAATTTAAAGCTGAATAAATTGGAAACCAAAATAACAGATCAAAACTACAATTCTCCTTTTACCTACAGTCCGGTCGATAAACAGAGTTCCTTTCTCTCAGTTTCAGTCGTTGTATTTCACTATTGATAACTTTAAAGTCACATTTGATTTGCTTCACGGTTAAGGTAGTTCATATGTATAGTATCATAGCTTAAAGGCTATATAGTTATCCAAACAAATGATATAACAGTTCATTGAAATAAATGTCATTGCTAACATCATTGCGTCAAATCAATTTTGTATATTGTGTTAACTTTTAAAAGCAGAACGAGTATTGCGCCCTGATGGTTCAACAGGATATGACACAGGCGCGTAGCCAGCCTAATTCGTGGTGTGAGGGGGCAAAAGCCAATTGTTCTCACATTTGAAGAGTCAGAGAATTAACTCCTGTATTGATTGCTTTCCATGTCGTGATGTGGGATCTACCCAAGGGCGCAGTCACATTATTTCATAGTGTGGAAGGCAATATGCTATGTCATCAAGGGGAGGGTCTCCCTTCCCATTCAATTTTTCTTGTGTAAAAATGGATGGTGCTTAGATACAAAATGGTGCTATATGTTGCCAGTTTCGAAACAAAGAGTTTTCGACTGTATATGTTGTATCATATGTACATATTACTGTGTTTTAGAAGTTTCCGTCATATTCTGTCTGGGGGGGGGGGTGGGTATGAGTCGCCCTCCTTGATTTTTTCTGGGGGTTAAAATCCAGAAGTTTATACGTGGTTTTTCCCCTTGCTCTACCCTCTGTCTCGATTTTGATTTATTTTTATATGAGGAGGGGGAAGGGGCATGGTATTTGGCTACCAAGCCGTGTTCTACGGAGGTGTCTAAGGTGATGGGTTTTCCCTTCCCTTTGAGAAGTTTCTGGTAAAGGTGATTAAAAGCAAAATCATGCTTACATTTCCGTCATATTAGCTACATTTGTATAGTAAAACGTTAAAACTATATATGACTTTACGTGCGCCCAATTTGTCGTCCGCCCCTCCCCCCGCCCACAACTCTCTCTTCCCTTCCCCTGTTCCCCTGGTTACGCCACTGATGTGACTTAATCTATTGCCGAGAGAGAGAGACTCACATGAGATGTGGGTATAACTATCTGGACTTATTTAAGGTACATATTGCGTTTAAATACCACCACAAAGGGATTCCTTCATACCATTAATTGTGATCCTACTTGGATGTGATGTAATTGAGCTCCGATTGTAACCAAGTTTCAGGCACATATGTAATTTCAGGGTAAGTATCGATCACGTGCTCCATTACTCACTGGCGTACGAAGCTGGGAGCGGGGAGTTGGGGGCTGTCCTCCCGGGGTAACAGTCAGGGAGTGTCATGCCACAGCCAAACAATTATGGAAAGGGACGGATACCGTTAAGGGGGGGGGGGTGGAGATAGCATCATGTGCATATAAGCCACCTTACGTAAACAGAAAATTCTCAAAAGGGAGGTGGATACCCCCTCCCCCCAGCATCCCCTGCAGGGGTTGACAAAGGAAGGATCCGCCCTGGGTGCCAACTATTCCAAATACGCCCCTGCTATTACTTGGTCGCATTTAATTGTTCACCAAGGACTGGACAGTTCATGAGATACAGAGTTACTATAGTCGCGTGGAATCAGCGTCATTTGTGGTCAGTGTCAATTAGTCTTCATATTGTTTCTCCATCTTCCCTTGTTCGGCGATATAACAAGGGCAATTTAAAGGAGGATCAGCTGGGTGTGTACTGTGCTGGTTGTTACTTGCACTCTTGCAGTTAAAACAGGTATTGTGCTTGAACTTGCTGGTGCGCTTATAGTGGACATTCATTTGTATCGTGAGGCTGCGCACAAATGGCACAATCGACAATTGAGTGGCATTTGACAAGATAATATCCAAATTGGTGACATCCGTTACAACGCTTAACTTGAAAGCGATCATACACGATACAATGATTTAGGCCAATCATTAATTTTGTCATTAGTGTTAGAAAGCAGTTTTCCGAGTTGAAACTAGATACGTCAACCACTGCAGCTTAACAAAGCTTTCGCTATTTCGAAGTGGCTGTATAGCAAATACCACTTGAGGAGGTGATATCAATAAAAACCTTCATGAATTCATTCTGCCTGATGATGAATAAGATCAACAACCTCTTCATAAAAACAAGGAGCGTACGTGTACCTACCCACACGTTCTCAGTAGTATGAATTTGTAATGATCATTTCAAACATGTCAAATTTCGAAATTTGACATGAATTGTTTTAGCTCAAAAGTTGACTTCATAATAGTATATCTACATAATTAAACTAATATTTATGTATGACTCTTATGACGCTTCTATATAAACATGAAACATAAAGTCATGGACTGTGTTCCTGATTATCCACCATCCATCAATTTACCCGCCATATTTCACCCGCCAGAGTGCAGTGCAAACAATATGTAAATCTAACGACTTCTTGTTATACTCAGTGGGTACACCGATAATCAATGCTGGGGTGAATCAATAATGAAAGCCGGCCAAACCGCAGCTAAACGTATTGAGTTGGTTTAAACGAACAAGGATAATATAATAGTTGAGATCACCGCAGCTTCAGATTCGACTACCGCGTCTCTGTATGAATTGTTTGCATAAACGTAGCCTATAATCGATAAATTTGCACTTAGCCATGTTGTCCCTGGTATAAGAACGATATAGTTAGTAATCGCATGGGACCACTGCCGTTTGCACTGAGTAGATGATTCTATAGGCCTAAAGTACAATCACTCGAACTTATAAAGTTTCAACACATTCAAACATATTATGCAGTGATATATAGCTAAGTTCCTTGCCAGGGGAACGAAGCTTTTGTTTGTTGGTTAAAACCGTTCGTTCAAATCGTTGCTGACTGATAGACGTTTCATTTTGCGCCAGTCTTCACACCCTTTAATAAGATCATAACCTGAGAGAGGAGGAGAATGAAAAGAGCAATGGCAACTGAATCTTCGGGACGACGAGACGATTCTACTCTCATATCTAATCTGTCCCAAGCGATTGGAACAGCTAACAAAATACTTTACGAGATGCATCCAAAACGGTATTTATTAAATACAACAAAAAATGTTAGCAAACTGCTTATCCACTAAAGAACCTGTGTAAGAGAATGTGTAAAAGTGGGCCTGACGTTTCGATCATAATCGAGCATAATCTTCTTCAGATGCTGAATGTGGGGGTGGGGGGGGGGTGCATTATTTGTGTAGGAAGTAATATGTCAATTTGTTTCCCTTGGCATTGTGTGCTGTCCCACAAAGAAGTTGTCAGTCAGCCTCTGAAAAAAGATTCTGCTAGGATCGAAACGTCAGGCCCCCTTTGACACATTCTCTTACACAGGTTCTTCAGTGGATAAGCAGTTTGCTAACAGTTTTTTGTTTATTTTGATTTAAATTCACACTTGAATTAGTTAGATTTCCCTGAAATTTGTTATGATTTGTTATGATTAACATGTTTGTTTGTATGAGCTGAGAGTGAGCTGAGATTGACGGTGTTATTCATAAAGGTATAAACAGGAGTTGTCTGCAGTATATATGCGGGCCAAACCCGGGAAAGATTTAAATTCTGCCCGCATGCGCAGTCAAACATTATTTGCAATAATCGAATATGCGAACCATTATGGCTGTATAGGCCTGAGCACCCTTATTGAATCTATCTATATATAATAAGATTTTGGTTCTGCGCCTTTGCTCGAAGCAATGTTTCTCTCTAGTTCTGGTCAAAAATAAATTGAGAAATGGGGGATAATTGGTGGAGAGAGAGGTGTAACAATATATGACTAGTATAAAACGGCGGATTAAATATACATTACTTGTTTTGCTGTAGTATATCATGTAAGTTCTGTACAAAAACTTCACTGCCGCTGGATCCGTCACGGATTACGAAAAACATTTAGAAAGACGGAAACGATCACGTGCATTATTTCAAACCTTACATTGTTGGCCTATAAAGTTCCCCTAATCTGAGAAATGTAAAAGAAAGGGGTAGTTGGGGGGGGGGGGGAGACAGGGTCAATGGTTGGGTAATTTATCTTTCTATATCACTCTTAGGTTTATGAGCCTGTGAAACTACACTGAATTCAACTCCAATTTGAGACCGACTTGGGACAGACTTCTGGTTTTCACTGGAGGGTGAATCCCCCTACTCCCACCCCTATAGAACGGCACTCATTGTGAAGTGAATTTAGAACCTTTGCACGTACCAACGATGCCCGCTCATTATTTGAATTCGCGCTTTTATGATCTATGACTATACATCTATAAGTAAAGCATTGTGTTTGTGAGTAAATATTTTCAAAAAAATATTAATACCTATTGTGCTTTTCTCTACAGACGGGAGGAAGCTAGGGTCATGGACACACCTCCTAGCCCCCCATCATCATCTGGCAAAGAACAGGAAGAAGAAGAAGATGAAGGCAGAAATGTTGAATATAGCGTATCAGACTCCCCCACACCATCATCCCCAGAGAAAGATGAAGATTCTTCGGGAGACGATGAGGTAACTATGCGTTTGTTAGCAATAACCAATCAAATCCTAAGCCATCTATATAAATATCAATAACTGAAAATGGCGCAATGCCCGGGAGGGTTAGCGTGGAGGGAGAGGGGGTAGGGAACTTGAGGGGGGGGGAGGTATTACGCATCCTGGAAACAATTTAAGAGCGCAGAGAATACTCCTTTGAATATTCGTAGGTAATTATACTCTCTCTGCCTTGACATTTGATCAATATTTAATGCAGTAAGAGTCTTGAAATTTGTACGGGTCTCTTCGTCGACCTAATATTTATTTTATCAATAATGTGCAAGCACATTTTATGTTATTGACACATGTGTTTGCTCCCTCTGTACAGGAATACACACCAGGAAAACACAAGTGTGACAAATGTAACAAAACATTTACAGGGAGAGATACTCTTAGGAGGCATAGGAGAACAGTTCACGTTCCTCGGAGGTTTAAATGCAACGGCTGTGCAATGATGTTTAAAACCCGCAGTAACTTAAACCGGCATCAATCCAAGTCAAGGGAACATTGTATACTACTTTCTAAATCGTCTCCTTTAACTAGACAAGAAGATTCTAGCAAGGTAAGCAAATCATCAACCAAATGTCATTTTTGTATACTCTTTTCTATAAAACTTCTATAGCATCTAATCACGGTCGCATGCTAACCAGGGGTGCCACCCACCATGTTTGTACTGGGGAAAGTTGTGGAGGGGAGGGGGCAAGATATCTAAGTTTGGGGGAGGTAAGTATAAGACGAATTGTGACCCCTTCCATTCTGGGAAAGATAAAATGGAAGGTGTTTGGAGTCAAAGTGGTGTTATCTTATGCAACATGTGAAACAACGTTGACTATATTGAGCTTGTAGCGCACATATATAGGCTATTATTTATTTATGTGATGTACACTTTGATATTTTGTAAGATTGTATCTGCCTGTTCTGGGGGGGAGGGGATGAGTGTATGGGAGGAGGCGGGGGGGGGGGGGGCTTTCGTCCCAGAAGTATTGGCTTACGTGGTTGGGTATCTGTAGCTAGTCGGACAAAGTTTTTCCTTGAATGGTCAGCATTCTTAGCTTTCTTGTGTTTTTGGAAAAGTAGATTAAAAGACTAAAAGGAAGGACCAAACAATTCTTTAGAAAGAGTTTAGTTAGTTCTTTACTATCTCCCGAGTTTATTATTTCTTAATCTGACACTTTCACTTACGGCTTATCATTTACACAGACTTCTTCATCAAGTACAAACAATCAGGTTAAAGCCGTACCCTGCAACGTACCGACTCCCGACAATGACTCTTTCGCCAGCAAGGACCATACCACACCGCCGTTATACAATATGTTAACTACTTCTGCTGGCGCTGCAAAGCCATTGGTCGTTGTCAAAGATGAAAACAAATCACAGACCACTCTGAAGCAAGTCTCAAGGAATACTGAAAACAAAGTAAATCCCTAGTTTAAACTTTCTGCAGGCCCGATTCCTTCACCCCCAGAGAAAAAGGAAATCTGTTAAAGCCCATGAATAATCAAGATCTTAAATATATCCGTCATGTCGGTCACATACATAATGAGACGATTTCCTTCAGAATTGACCATTTAAGCTTCAGTACATAAGACGCGCGTAACATCTGTTAATATTGTGTCCTTTTTGGCGTTCATAGAACCAACTAAAAATGAGATCAGTTCGTGTTTCCGCCTCTGCGTAATGAAACAACCTTTATTAGGAATTCCATGCATGTGATAACCGCAGACGACATTCGCCGTCTTATTTACATATATTCAAACCCGTGAATAATCTAGATATTTATATTTCAAGAATATTTGCAAGATATTTTATTTCATTACATACATATCACAACGCTTGGAGTTACCTGCTTACAGCCGGCCTATCATGAAAAATAATTGTAACAAAAACAAACAAAACTATTGGATAACACAAGCAAAATTGCCTTAAAAACTGTTAGTAGGCTATGCACATAGCCTATTTGTTGCTTAAGTCACAAGCTTATATTCTGCCTGGGTGGAGTCCATGTACTTTCCAGCATCCCTCCCTACTCCCCCTCCCCTTGCCCTCTTTTCGAATTCTCATACGTCATTGATTTCTTTGACATCCGATCATACTTGGGCGTTTCTGTCGACCTTTCTTATATTTCTCATTTTTCCCGTTCTTCCCGATTCATTTCTGGCTTCTTCTCTTCTACAGAGCCCTGCAACAGGACATCACTACGAGTGCGAGAGATGTGAGAAAGTATTTCAAACTCCAAAAATTCTTCAGGCGCATGTGCGAAAAGTTCACGTCCTTCCAAGGTTTAGATGCAGTGATTGTATGAGGATGTTTAAATGCAAGAATTTTTTAAGAAAACATCGAGAAAACCCTCCAAAACGTTGTACACTAGCTGCTTACAGAAAGCGACTCTTAAAAAAACAGGAATTCAATCAGGTAAGCCATTCAACTAAACATTTACTTTTCATACCTTCAAGAACTTAACTCGGTTGCATGTCATTATTAATGTAAAGTATAAAGATGTATAAGCTTGTAAAGATAAAGATGTAAAGAAAGCGAATATATTACGTAAAACTAGAGAAAATTAGTAGAGTTAAAAGTTGGGTGCCTTCAGTTCAACAATGCCGGTAATCAATAGTGTATGACGTCACAAACTCCATATTTGGTGAAGTTCAAATGATCAAAATATCTGTATACAGATCCCGTATTGTTAGGCTACATAGAGAGTGTATAGCAGTACTGAGTCCTAGCCAAACCACCTCTCCCTCTATACGCTTCATCTCTTACTGATTCCTCTACGCACATAGCTTTATTATTCACTCCATCTTTCGTGTTTCCTGCACTGTTTTAATCCTCTCTCCTTCACGAATCAAGACCTTCACACCTCCAACTCTTGCACGTACAGATTATTCACTGTATTGTATCATGTTTCACTCTATTCAAGGTACAGTGCTCACTATACATCTTAGCTTTCTTTCACTACCCCTTCCCTTCTTCACTACCCCTTCCCCAACCGTTGGCACATTTCCATATATTCGGTCTCGCTACCATTAAATATTACCCCCCCCCCCTTCGTCCAATTTGAATGATGTCCAGTATTACATGGACCCAAAGAGATCAACACAGCGCCCAATGATATGAAGTATATATTCCGATTGGACAACGAAAAAGCCTCTTCCCGTTTTTTCTCACCCCTTTTTTATACATAAATTTCAAAGAATTTGCTTTTCGTATACATTTTTTGCTACAAAATGTGTTTCAAATTCTGAATAAGTAGATGTTAATGTACTCTTGCATAGTGTCATCGAATGTCACCCGCTTAGACCCTCTTCACAAGATATTCAGGGGGCATGGTAACTCGGAATTTACCCCCGCCCATCCCTTGCTCCTTGATTCCTTAGGGCTGGATAACAACAGATTTGGTTCAACAAGATCCAGACGTCACTGTTGAAAAAAAGTTAGTTCTAGCTGACAATAGTCTTTATTCTATAACAAATTTTGTCATTTTATCAACTAATTGACTATGCATTTCATCTTCTGTGTACGATGTGTGGTTTAGGAGGGTAGCAACGATTCTCTTAAGAAGAGCAATAATTTCAATCGAAAGTAGGACCAAGAGGGTAAGGATTCTTCCGTCGAATTCTCCAAAGACTTTAATAATTTCTTCCATTTTTCATCCCATATTCGTTCGTTTTTGTTTGGATGCGGTCAGAGACGGCTTAATCTAGTCTTTGGTCTTTATCACACAGACATCTCCTTCCAGTATCGACAGCCAAATTAAAGCCATACCTTACCATCCTTGTCCTCGCTGCAATGTCTACTTCACCTCGAAAGCACATTTACGAAGACATTTAGCAAATCAGTTGACTGCTTGTCTCGGAACTGCCAAGACATTGGAGCTTCTCAGAAAGAGGAACGAATCTCAAAACGGCGAGCAGCAAGCCACAGAGGATATTGCATCCACAAGCAATGTACCACTAGCTCAGCAGCAAGCCACAGAGGATATCGGATACACCAGCAAGGTACATCTAGTTCACACCCCCACTTATCACAGGGCTGGGTGGGTGGGGGGATCTTAATAACTAAAGCCCAACGGCATGCTGAAGTGAATATTGACACACACCCATCTATATATATATATATATCTATATATATATATATATATATAGGCCTATGACTCATAATTGACATATAAGGAGTAAGTTAATATATTTTCTAAAACTTACTCCTTATTTGTCAATTATGAGTCATATCTTATTTCTCTGGTTTTCTCTAATAATATTTTCTTTTGGAGTAAACGTGGATTTTCGGTATATTATATATATATATATATATATATATATATATATATATATATATATATATATATATATATATATATATATATATATATATTCCTCTGTCTGTTGTACATGTAGGCACATCAGCATTCTGATATCTTCAGAACGAATTAATTCTTTTATTGTGAAATCAATGTTTTGATCCCAATTTAACCTCATTAAATATGTCAGTTTTTTCTACATTATGACACCTTCCTGATTTTTTGGACCAGCTGTAAATTATGAAGGTCACTACCACACCCCCTCCCCTCCCACCCAACACACACACACCCAAAATAGAAATCGTTTAATTTCGATCACGCTTCTTGCCCATACAATATGAACCAAAAATGTATCCCATGCATAATCACATTATCGAATTAAATTGAAGAGATCTAAACCCTTTATTTCTCAACAAGACAGGAAGCTGCAGGGTTGTAGGCCATGTATTTGTATAAGGTTCTGCATTCGTTGTTACTTTAAGTACTGAAACTTTGATACATTTCTCAGTTTAGGTAAATTAATGCATTATTGTTTTCCTTTTTTCTTTCGTTCCAGGACGATGATTGTAAACAACAAATTCAGCAACTAAGAGGTATGGTTAAAACCTGTCTGAATGAGATCTTAGGCTTACGAAGGCGGCAAGGTGCCCTGGAGAGGAAACTGGCATCATTAATATGAAAACAAAAGGGGCAACAGAACCATTTATAATGATGGAAATAAAAACCGCAAGGAAAACACTTTCATCAATTTTATAGCAAGCTAAACATTGAGGCCGTTACTAATTACCTATGAGTGTTCATCTCGAAGCGATAGTGTGCTTATGAGTTGTTCGAACTGCCCTTCCGCCTCGCAAACTAATGTGCCAGTTGCCAGTTGGTATAGTACTGGTGATGGGTAAATCATTCTATGTGACGCTTCTCTCATTTTGGATAAGATCATGTGTAGTATCCTTTTCGAGGGGAATGGTGATGCACACCTCACGATGATCACACAGTCACCGTCCCGATGCAAGGGGACTGGAGTTGAGAGCGGATCAGTCGTTCTGTAGTTTGGTTTTCGTGCCCAGGTTCTTTCCTGGGCGAGTTTTTCTTAAAAAGTATCATTCTATGTGACGTCACTATGTTATTATATTTTCACAAATTGTTCTTGTTGGTTATCAATTACCAACGTTACAATCATTTAACAAGAAGTACATCTTGTATATATTTGTAGTAAATGCCTTGTTATAGTAGCCTAGGCTCGCTGTTACATCTACGCACATCCGTAGATATACATGGCTGTGACTGTATCGAAATGGACGCCATCATCTAAACAGCAGATAGGGATTCCCCAAGAATTGTTTATAATAATGATCACTATCAGTAAATGTTTGCAGTTGCTACGATTTTTATTTTAACAGTAATTTAAACATCAAGTATCGATATTGCTTTAAATCGATACATTATTTTAGAATTTTACGCATTTGTTTAGAAGCTTGAACCAGTCAAAAGAAATTAGTTTGAATTAATTGCCTATTTTGAAGGTCAATATACTAAGGCTAAACGGATTATGATTTGTTACATTGTCATGTTTGTTTTTCGTGTAATTTAAATAAAGGCTATTATGTAATTTATCTTCATACGCCACCCTCTACAGGGGCGGATCCAGGGGGGGGCCCGGGGGGCCCGGGCCCCCCTTTTTGAAAATCCTGATTTTTTTTTACCGCGTTCGAGGGAAAGGGCCCCATGCGTGATCAGTGGCGTAGCTACGGGGGGCCTGGGGGACCGAGGCCCCCCATGAAATAGGCTGGCCCCCACTGGCCCCCCACTGGGAATGGGGTAAAAAAAAGGTTGTAAACAAATTAACAAATAAAAATAAGTGCGATTCACTTATATTTTTTGTTCAATAATTTGGGAAATAGAGTTACACAATTATCTCGTCTGCATCTGGCAGAATAAGAAAATACAATATCTGTAGTAATCATGAGAATGGTCACACAGCATGGCATGGCAATGGTCGATGCGACGATTGCGACCATATACCACGAACCTTGTTGTGCTGCGCGATATCGATATCTGCTGAAAATATGTTCAGTGCTCCCACCTAGCGCAACAATTTATCAAAAGATTGGCTCCGTTTGTACTGAGCCGAGGTATCAGGTTTTCATATATTGCCTCGAGTCAAATGAATATATGCAGGCGCGGATCCAGCGGGGGGGGGGGGGGGTCCAGGGGGTCCGGACCCCCTGCTCTTGGCCAAAAAAAAAAGAGAGAAAAAACAAGAGAGAGAAAAAAAAGAGAGAAAAAAAGAGAGAGAAAAAATAATTAAATTAAACGCCAATTTTAAACATGTAGGACGTCAGAAAAGCGGTTATCCTCACAAGTCATCCAGGTGTGTCTTTTCCGTCAAATGAACTATAGTGTGCACGCGTGCTACACGTGCCAAAAATGCCTAACGATCTCAATTTTCAGACCGAAAAGTTTCAAAATTGAGGTGGTGTTCGAATTTTTTTCGGCGGTGAGGTTACAGAGCGGTTAGGCTGCTAGGATGCGCTAACGAATTTTTCATGAGCAAACCCCTCACCCTTCCAGAATCCTGGATCCGGCCCTGCATCATACAGTGGTGACGGAACGGGAGGGGATTGGGGGCTAAAGGCGTTATGATTTTTGTATCATCTCAACTCATCTGATATGTAATACCATATTTCATAGATTGTTTTTTTCTCATCAATTGAGAAATTGCAGACATGAGATCCATATTTTCAGGCTAGGTACATGCTGCTTAGAATACTCGGGAAGTGCCGTTTCCGGCCATCTGGGGGGTTTGTAAAGCCAAAAACTTTCTTGTACGCTCCGCGCCAACCGATGATGGCGCTCCGTTTAGATAGTCTTACGTTCAGGCGCGGCTGGACCAGTCAGACCCCCCCCCCCTGTCACAAATCCTTCATGCGCCCCTGATATGTCATTGAATATTCCACAAAACAACTTTTTTATGCCCACGAAACTGTCGAAACACTACTGGTTGAGATATAAAATATTGGGAATTCCGAAATTCCTGCAAACTGCGGCTGTGCCTGTTCAATACTCACTACTGTATCGCCTTAAAAAATGATGAGTGGAAATAGTTTCTCCAGGACCGTATCGTATCGTGGGTATCGAGCAGAGTTGGGGACTCGAGTCAGGGACTCGGACTCGAGTCCGACTCGAGTCGCAAATTTTAGGACTTGAGACTCGACTCGAGACTCGGCTGTCAGAGACTTGGGATTTGACTTGAGACTTGCCCAAAAAGTTAGCAAAGACTTGGGACTTGACTTGAGACTTGCCTTCAAAAGACTCGGTTTTTCTACTAGAGACTTGTTTGTATTTCACAATTTTCTAATCATTAAATAACTTCATAGGTTGATATCGATAATAAATAATTATGGTTTCGTGTACGCAGGGCCGTCTTAAGTGATCACCGGGCCCTGGGCCCGGCAATGGAGTGGGGCCCATCAATCAAGTGAGTTCGAAAAAAGTTGCGTCAAAAATTGACATCCTTGACAATCGCTCCAGCATAGACATGCCTGCATTTACCACCCCTCCCTATGTCGCGCATAAAGCATAAAACTTTAGCTGAATAACATACGTGATATATCTAAAAATTAAATACATTATAGAAGAGAAATCTTCCAGTTGCCCTCCATCCCTTCCCTAACAATACTGACTTACCATTTGTAACACCCTTGTGTTGAGTCTTTGAACTGAGAGGGGGGTGTAGGCGGTTTTACACTATCTAACGCAACGTAGTCGCCAAGAACATGAAGTATTTTTAAGGGAGGGCCCGAGGAACATGAACTTATAGCATGCTCCTCATGGTGAAACATAATTGCACCTATTAGGTGAATTGAGTGTACTGTTAATGGTAGGAGAGACTAGCGTAGGTTCTTATGACCAACTAGACCGGTTTCTGCTTTCAAACTTCATAGGAGGAGCTTCATCAGTAGTAGCCTTTGAATATTTTATATTCGGCCTGGGCGTCTCATTCTCAAATTGCATCTATTTTCTGTGCACAAGTTTTTATGGACTCATGGTGCAGCTATAAGAGCATCTAAAAGAGCTTCGTGTGAACCTTGAGAGTCAGTTGATTCTTCGTTAGTACGAAACCTTGAGTTAACAAGTAAATCTTTGAGATTTTGGGCCCTATTGTAGGCTAGAATCGGTTCTTTTGGAAACAGTTTGGATAATTGTTGCGTGTTGCGAGATTAAGTGCCAATGTTTCTAAAGTGTTTTTTCAAATGCGTGGTTTTGATATCGGGTGTAAAGGTGAGCTTGAACACAAGTGGTGGTTACTTTTGTTTAGGTTTGGTAGTGAGGTATTGCCCACGGTTTTCAAATTTTATGCCTTTCGTGGCTGAGGCAATTTCCTCTTTCTTATAGTTACGGAGTAACAGTTTCTCTGTGTAAGCCTTCGGGGCATTGTATATTCCAGGGTTGCCAACTCAGATTTGAATATTTAATGTCAAACTCTCAAGTGTTTCACCAACTCTCGTCACAAGTTGTCAAGTATCGAATTCAATCAGGCATAATGGCCAATTCAATAAGTTTTCCTCCCAGATTAAGACACGGGGTTACTGTGATTGCGGGACCCCTGACATCGCGGGGCCCTGGGCCAGGGCCCAGTGGGCCCATGCGTTAAGACGGCCCTGCGTGTACGCTCGAATTACGAGCGCCCAACGACGACTACAGGCGTTACCATAACTACCATTGGCTTGGTTGAATATTCCATCCAGGGCTGCTGTTTGGCTGAAAGTTGGCCTTTTTCAATAAAACAGTGGCTAGCAAATTTTGAGGTAATTTGTTCCGTGGCGTGTGCCCCGGTTTTGCTATTCGGCTGTTTAATTTATACCACATAATTCCTGGAACACTGTTACATTATTCGTAGCCTGCATCATTGTATTCAAACTTCAAAGACTTGAGACTTGACTTGGGACTTGCTCATAGGGACTTGAGACTTGACTCGAGACTCGACCTCCAAAGACTTGAGACTTGACTTGAGACTCGCTCAAAATTTTCAAGGTGACTTGAGACTTGACTTGAGACTTGCTGGTAAAGACTTGAGACTTGACTTGAGACTTGCAGCTAGGGACTTGTTGACAACTCTGGTATCGAGTGCGTCTGATATACGAACGTACGTAGTACGTACGTACGTACGTCTATGATGATATGCACTGTACTGTACTGATAAAAACAGGTGAATTTCACTCCATGGGAGTGATCACTGAGCACATTCCGGTATTAGAGTGAATTTCCACTCCATTGGAGTAAATCTTAACTCCTAATAGAGTTATATTCACTCATATTAGGAGTGAGGGTTAACTCCAATAGAGTTAAATTTCACTCTTAATTTGAAGTGCGCCGAGTGATCACTCCAATGGAATGAAATCCACTCATTTGTTTTTAGAGTGTTGCTAGATATATGAAGAAGAAATTTACATACCAATACATGTTATCGGTCATCGATTGGCACAAAAACCCAGATTCTGATGACAGCTGCCTCAAGAAACCCAGTAAATGGACTAATTAGCACCGAGCCACCAATGTGGACCATTACCGAGACATCGATGCGTGTTAGTCTTCCATCCCCTTCCTCTAATGCTATTTAAGTCCACATGTGGGCATATCCTGCAAACCTACCGGTAGCCCACAGGGGTTTGAGTTGGGAGAAAGGCCTTGACAGCTTGAAACGACAAATGATGCCAACTTCCCTCAAGTTAAAAGTCTGGCTGAGTTGGCAAGGCCAGTCAGCATGAAAGAGAAAAAACTTTTTTTGCATTTCTGTCACCAAAGTTGCACATCTTTTTGGTTGCTATTTTGCCTCACAGGTGCAATCTCCTGCGATCTGGGGGGTGCTGAAATCTCAAATTTTCTCTGTACGCTCCGCGCCAACCAAGGTGGCGCTCCGCTTAGATAGTAACCTCCGGCCCCCCCCCCACAAGAAAGAACAGCCCCCATGCCCCCCCCCACTCAAAAAATCAAAGCTACGCCACTGTGCGTGTAATTTTTTGTAAAATAAATTCGCAAAAAGAGTACACCATCATTCTGATAAAGTGAAGGTGAGAGGGGCACTCTGACTGCATCAATAGTCTCCATCTGGAAGGGGGCATCCAAGATGAAATGGCCTGGAGTAGCCTGGTAAAAAGTAGTTTGCATCACCACCTACTCCCCAAAGACGTAAATCCCAGCTCATTGCTCGAAATTGCAAATATATGCCCGGCAAACCATGAATACATGATTTATTGGAAATAAATTTTACTCTGAACTTTCACGTAAAGTAGCACCAGATTGCACCGAGGACCTCCATATTTTGTGAAATTTTCAAAAGGGGAGGGGGCACCCACTCCCCTTAGACCCCTCCCCAGGACGACGATTAGGCATTTCCAATCTGGGCCCCCCCTTCGGCGAAATCCTGGATCCGCCACTGCTCTAAAACAGCAAGCTTGTAACACGTTAATAACACAGATGATGCGAGCACAGATTTACAAACCGCGTTCAGCGAGTTGCTTACAAGCTAGCATATATAAGTCTATAACATTCAGCATCTCTTGTGTATAGTGTTCTTTCGCTGGTGTGTGCCGGTGTCGGGGAGGCTTAAGGGGGGGGGGGGAGAGGAGCCGTGTGGCAAGTGTCGTGTCGCAAGGGTGGGTTTGCAGGAGATGGCCCCTAAAACGTCTGTTTGTGGAAAGACATACCCTTTTATCAGGCCGGGGTTTAGCAGGAATTCGTGACACCTTTCTTGTTAATACTAATACTTACACCCAAAAAGGGAGAATTTGGAGTTAATTACTGTTTTATTAGCACAATCTTGTGTTTATTAGAGTTTCTTGTACAGCAATTCCTCAGAATGCACTATTTGACGTTTATTTTTTCTTCTTCTGGGAGTGGACCCCAGATCGCCCTACATAGGGATCTTTAACAATGACCCCAGTGCATCCCCCTCCTACATAAAATCTATCATTCGCCTCTGGCCCTTTCACAAAAATTCAGCACCATATACCTTAATTTGTCGGGGCAAACTTTGAACTCTCCCCCCCCCCAACACTATTGAAATCACTGTTGAAATGCACATTACGCCCCCCCCCCCCCCCCGCGTGTCCGGTTTTACGTCTTCCCAGATCTTCCTGTGGTTGTTCATTGCCTAGAGTACTGATATATAGGTTGATATGGCAACCTATACATCACTCAACTTCAACCAACCATATCTATATAGAGTTAGGCTCAAGATATTTGAGAAGTAATTTTCATATTTCAGTATAGATTACTTTGTTTTCCTTATTGCCGTGTCACTAGCATATCTCATAACTCTGTATTCCGGTTGTCAAGAATTGACCTTTTTGGATTGCAAAAGTGCTGTAAACTTTCTGAAAATATTTGAATACACATCTTGATAGCATGTTTCTTATTTCGTAAAAATGTCGAAATTTGTATCTAGCAACAATGTATCCACAGATGTTGTATCTGGCAACACTGTGTACCCAACTCACCTATACCAGACTAGTGAGAGTGACGAAAATCTGGCACGAAAGTGATTAAAGAGAAAATGTTTTAAAAAATAGTCAAAAGTGGAAAGTTTTCTAACATTCAGACGATCGGTGATGCCAATCAATTAGGAAAACCGGAATTTACTTTATTATATAGATTATGATTAATCGAACGATTTCAAACAATGCTTATGCTTCTCGACGAGAATTGAAAATTTTCTTAAAAAATATTAACTCTGTCAAAATTGATATCCCAGACCGGAGAAATAATAAGCATATATGTTCCTATAGATAACATTGATCGATCTGAAGTTTGTATTTGTTTTTATAACATTACCTAGACTCTTCTAAACCCGACAAACTGTGCGATTATATATGAATCTACCCCGTGACGGACCTGGATATAGATAATGGCCCGACGGGACTTTGCATGTTCCCGACAACGGAGAAATTTCGATAAACGTCATGGTTTCCGACATCCTTCGCTCTCCCCCGATGGAAAATCATTCCTTGGGATACTCACCACGACGCCTCCATCCCCCACCACCTCCACCCCCCCCCCCCCCGCGCCAACACGCATGCTTCCAATTGTACAAACACATGATGCATAAGCTTTGCACACTTAGTACCCGTACCTTACTAACAAAACGCCATCATTTTTAAAATACTCTTTTGCAGGGCTTTGGTGAACAAACCAACTAGAATGGCTTACAAGTGGGATGACCATCACACACAACATTATGTTAAACAGACTAAAACTTAAATATTCATTCCATGAAAAACTGAATGGCAAAAAGAATACAAATAGTCCTTAAAGAAACTGAAATATTTAGCACTGCTTTCACAGCAGCTCGCACGGATAACAATCCACTTTGGGTGCACATTTTTGCGGCTTTATCTCTCTCTCTTTTTTGGGGGGGGGGGGAGGGGGGCATGCCCAACAAACTCAACACTATTGCCTCCGTAACCTCCGAAGAATTTGGCTCCACCCAGACTTGACGCTTCGTCTTGTCATGCAGTTTGTGTGGGAATAAATAATATAAAACAAAATACTATCGGTGGGGGTTTCTGAACCAGTCTTTATAAAGATAAAAGCAAGGTTCAGCACTAATTGTTGTTTTGCTGGCACAACTTCGCTGTACTGTACAAATGAATACTTTATTGTCACGCTTCGAAGTATTTGTTTGGACATTATGGGCTGCAGTATTAAATAACTTATTTTTGTTAAAGTTTCAGTATTTTTGTTACTATAATATTTCAAAAGAAAGAGTGCCTTGAAGCGTAGCAGGAAAGTACCGTATATAGTGTGGTATTATATATTAGAATATATGAGACCCGTTGTAGTACATATATATATAGACACATATATATATGTATATATAGACATATATATAAATGTATATATAGACATATATATAAATGTATATATATATATATATGTATATATATATATATATAGAGAGAGAGAGAGAGACATATATATATGTATATATATGTGTATATATATATATATATATATATATATATATATATATATATGATGTACATAAGGTGCAACACGCAACACGGGGCTATGATTCTGCCCAATCTGCTCACCTCTAGTGCCAGCTGCGAGTTTTGTTACATATGGTTGCTATATGATAAAGACCTAGTCTATATGTAATGTTCGTTTGAAGCCAGTTAAATGCAATATAAAAGAGTAATAGGCATAGCTCGTGACATTTTTTGACCGTAAAGGCGCAATATATACGTTACGTCGGGGGGGGGGGGAGGGGTAGAACCATATCAGGGGAACAGCCCCTCCCCCAGTGGCAGAGTATTACAAAAATTCCTAGTACCGTACATAAATATATATATAACATGTATGCGGTACAACCAACAGTCAAAATCTCTTCAACATTGTTTCCAAAGTTGAAAAATATAGTATTACACTCTCCGTGTTTACAAAATTTCTTAGAGAGGGAAGGGAACCCCTCGCCTGGATGACATATCGTCATATGCTGATGAACCATCAGAAATTCGAATGAGAAATAATCACCCTTCATTTTACCAAAATACCTCAAAGGAGGGGAGATCCCCGTGGCCAGGATTTCACACCCCCCCCCCTCCCCCGTACCAAACTGGAGGATTCGCCCGTGTTTATGACCATATAGTGACGATAAGATCATATCAAATTGACCTCCGGTTGTAATAACTGCACGTATGTTACTCTTCATGTTTGATGTCTCACCTTTAAGATAAAGATTGAAGAATGATATCAATGTATTTCTCAGAGAGTCTGGTTTATCTAAGATTAATTTAATCTATAAGTAGATAGTCTGTACATAAGGTATCTGAACCTCGACTGGCGAATCATGACGAGACCGTGAATCTCCCCAATAGTAGTAGTAATTTGTAGTTTCTTGTATTGAAGCATGCATGCGACAATGCATAGCAACTACGACACGTTTTGTGATGGTTGACTCGGTAAAAGATTATACCATAATACTTAATAATAGCACATGCATTCTTCCACACTAATATATTAACATACATTCCAACGGCACTAATAACAGCATAGGCTGACACGTGGTTTGGCACTTAGATATGACGACAACGAAAATATTAACAGCAACATCGATAATGTTGAAGATGGGTACATTCTGCGGCAAGTATTTGGTGTACTCTACTGGATGTTAGGTCATTTGTAAGCGCGGGATTCGTCCGTTTTACAGAACTTCACAATGATCCGCATCAACTTTCAAACTGCAAGCATCTACTAGGTAAAGAATATCGAAACGCCACAATATTAAAACTTATCGACACTATTATTGCCACCGCGTGTATTGCGCATTTTACGTAAATGCACAGGAATTTTAAATTTAGCAAACTCACAAGTTGGAATGGGGAGTGGGCTGGTGGATGGGGCGCGGGGGAGTTGAAAGGAGTGCAGGTGCCTAGGTGTGTTCCAGAATCTGCAATCATTTCAGATATTTATGTTCCTCTGGAATATATCTCAGAGACCTGGTTGGGTTATGGGGAACTACTGCTGGGAACCTGCAGAAGTTTTAGAGATTTCGTATTCTCTCGTAACGCTGATTTCAAGTATAAGTTAGTCAGTTGAAGTACTTCGAAATTACTCCCGTCTTTCCTCTTGCTCTTTTAGCCAATAACTTGTAGTAACTACCTCCTCAACCCCCCCCCCCCCCCTCCTCCGCAACTCCTATTCACTTCAGATAGATCATCATTTTACCACTAAGTTTTCTCTATTTCTGTGGTTGATTCTTTCAGTTGAAATGAAAGTCGGAAGAGGAAGAATGGCTGATTTGGATCTAATTTGGCTGATAATTCAGAAAGAATATAACACGATTATTTATATAAAAAACGTTGGGGGACCACGGGTGTGCCTGTAGCGAGAGGGGAGGGGAGATGGCACATTGACTCCTCAATGAAGAGTAAAGAGTTTCTTTGTGTTGGAATAATAACTAAACTTGTATTCTGTATTACTTTCTTTTAACATACAATGATTATGTTACAAGATATACAAAGTTACTCATGATATACTTTACTGAAAACTGATAACCCAAAAAATTGGTACCAAGTCACAGCATACGATAGCAGAGTAGTGCCCTGAGCACCCAACAATGTACTCAAACAAATAAACCACACTTCCCAACTTAATTATCAATAAAAACATGCAATTAACTGGATTAAAATTCAAATATACAAAACTATCACTGCCTTTCAGTTTTACAACTTGTAGGTAACTTAACCCTTAATTGTCAGTTCGGCTCCCTGACACAAAAAGTGTTTTCCTTTTCTTGTTTTAGAAAACATTTAATGCATGTCCGTCCAAACGAAGTGCATGGAACCAAGAAGATAAAGACTTCATTAAGGAGTTATCGCAGTTATGTAAGTAATGGTCTTCTGCTATGAGGATATAGTTATTTCATCCACTATAGTGATACTATGAAGCAACTGTAGACTTTTTTGATACTGTAAACATTATAGCTAATGACTGAACACACTTTTTGTAGGACCCTATCCTACTCACGGATAGACTACTGTTTGGAGACCTTATGGAGACATTGGTTTTATTATTAAACTTTGCGCTCAACAGTGTATGTTATAGACTTCACAGCTTCTAGTGTCTACACATTAGAGAGCTAATTCATGGATGACCAATCATTTAATGAATATTCATGAAGATGGGAGACGATTGCCTCCATTTCGTTTCACAACATTCTCTGGAGAGAATAATTTGCCAAATATCTCGGCAGTGTCATGCAAAATAAAATAATAATCATAAAAAACTTGTGGTTTGAAAGGAGCAGATCATCATCATTCTGTTGAATATGGAAGATTAAAAGTCGTTGTTATGTTAAAATATTGAAACTTAAAATACACACAATAACCCCATTCAGTTACTTTAATACTTTAACCAGGCAGTCCAATATTGCAATCAGAAACAATAACATGTTCTTCACTTCTCATCATAACACAGAACACGGTAAAATGCTAGTATATAATTACTGTTGCAATCTCCACAAAGAGCTCCTCCCTGCAACTCTCACAACTAACAAACAAATGACCCAATCTCTTCATACCTTTAGAGTGAAACTTAACTCAAATAAAGGAACAGCTCATTTCTTTCCAAGGCCAGACTGAGATTAAATAACTTCTGGTTTTCTTTTAAATGTAATATACTTCAGTGTTGAAAAATAATGAAAGGAAGCAATCACCAATCTTCTACTTAATATCATTAACAATGCATCAAATATGTAAATCAAATCAAATGATTGGGGAGAGGTACATCGTTTTCTTATGATACATACATGGTAAATTTTTGAAAGTCCCTACTTACTAAATTTCTGTATATGAACATCAGTAATAAAGCCAATAGCATTGGCTCAAAATACAAAGGAGTTACACAGTCAGCAAAACAAACTCATACAAGCAGAACGCCTTATTCAATGCTTTTGTCTACAAAGTTGTCAGACAATGGCCTGTTACCCTAACCTTGGCTTCTGCCCAAAGATTAAGAGCTCTTGTAAAAAAAAATTATGTCAACAGGAACTGCCTTATTGTATGAATGAGTTTATGGAGGTTCTTCTACTAAAAACTGGACATCCACATGCCACAAACTACAGTAAATATATCAAAATTTCATCTTGACAAAGCGTTACATATATACAAGATGGCACATTTCAGTTTGAACAATTAAAAATGTGTCCCCTCTATACATAAGCGATTCCTACAAATTTCTTAGCTTAGATAAGACTGATCGGGCAATTGCACTGTAAATGTAGCTATCATATGCAGACATATTGATGTGTTGACAACTGATTGCTCTGATCTGATTCGTTTTCCATATAATTTTCCATGTAATGTCATTTGTTTCAGTATGAGGGGTGAGAAACCTTTCTACACCTGTATGGAGGGAGACCTTTTGAATGAGTGGTCTTTTTTTTTTAAATTTTGGTCAGGAATCTAATACTTTGATGAAAGTTTTGTAGTCAACTTATCTTTGGTCTGAGTTAATACTTGTCATTAGCATGTATGTGTAAAAACTACATTTCAAAAGGTTTCTACTATGTACACTTGTGTTTTCATTTGAATAATGCCTCTAACAGAATAACACAGAACAATTCCCCACAATTTACATCAACCTTTACTATATGGCAAGTAATCTTCCTGTCTACTTTCATGTGCAATATTAATACAAAAATAACTTCTTAACTGTTTTGAGTTTTCCATTATAAATAGCTGCACTGCTGAGGTGTTTCTTCTGTGTTAATATCTGTGTGTGATCTTTTATGTTTCTTCAATGTACCAGATTGAGTGAACTTTTTATCACAGAGGTTACACTGAAAAGGCTTCTCGCCTGTGTGTGTTCTTTCATGCGATTTCAAGTTGCCTGTAACAGAGCACTCCTTTTCACAGTAGCTGCACCTATAAGGTCTCTCACCCGTGTGTATTCTTTTATGTATTTTCAATGTTCCGGACTGAGTAAATTTTTTATCACAGTAGCTACAAGTGTAAGGTTTCTCCCCTGTGTGTGTTCTTTCGTGTGCTTTCAAATTTCCAGGGACAGAAAACACTTTATCACAGTATGTACACTTACAGGGCTTTCCTCCTGTGTGTATTCTTTCATGGATTTTCATTGTTCCAGATTGAGTAAATGTTTTTCCACAGAAGCTACATTTATAAGGTTTCTCCCCTGTGTGTGTTCTTTCGTGTGCCTTCAAGTTTCCTGCAACAGAAAACATTTTATCACAGTATGTACACTTACAAGGCTTTCCTCCTGTGTGTGTTCTTTCATGTACTTTCAATGTCCCACACTGTGAAAACCTTTTGTTACAGAAGCTGCATTGAAAGGGTTTTTCTTCGGTATGTGTTCGTACATGTGTTCTGAGATTTCCAGTCACAGAGAACATTTTGTCACAGAAGCTACATTGATAAGGCTTTTCTCCTGTATGTACTCTCTCATGCACTTTTAAATTACCTTCAATTTTAAACCTTTTCTCACAGTATGTGCACTGATACGGCTGCCCTCCTATGTGTGGTGGTCTTTCATGTACTTGCAAAGTGTCTGGAGTTGGAGAATTTTTGTCCTGTTGATAAGGTTTCCCTGACGTTTGTTTTATTTCTTGTGCCGGCAAATTACCGGGTTTAGACGTTTTGTCACATTGATAAGGTTTCCCTTCCGTATGTGTTTTTTCATTTGCTGGTAGAGTCAAAGGGGGTGTAGGTATTTTGCCACTCTCACAAGGTTTCTCTCCCCCATACATTCTCTGATGTGATTGCAAAGCCCCAGGGGGTGGAACACATAACTTGTCACAGAGATAAGGCAGCCCAATGATATGTCTTTCATGTGATTGTAAAGTCCCAGGAGGAGGTCCAACACACATTTTGTCACATTGATACGGTTTCCCTCCATTGTGTGGTCTGTCGTTTGTTTGTAAAGTTCCAGAAGGTGAAGATATGTTGTCACACTGGTAAGGCATGGCCACTATATGTGTTCTCTCATGCAATGGCAAAGGTCCAGGTGAACACATATTGTCGCACTGGTTATACGGCATCGCCACTATATGTGTTCGTTCCGGTGGCAGTAACGGTGCCGGAGGTGAACGCATTCTGTCATATTGATAAGGGGGCTCTGCTGTACCTGCTGTTGCATGACCAGGATGGATGATGCCAACGTTAGACTGTTCCGTTCTACGTGGTAGGCTTGAAGCATCTCCTGCCACTGTTCCTCCATTACTTGTTGCATCCTCCAAACTCATTGGTAGGCAATAATAGTAGCTCTCCACTCTTGCTTGGTATTCTTCTTGCTTAATACACTGTAGTCGTCCTCGGGCGAATGTAGGAGCAATACACACAGGGGAGTGTACTCGAGGTCCTAGAAAAAATAAAAGCTACATGGTTACATTAGTTCCGAGCCCAATCTTTATACCTTACTTATCATAGTTATTAAACATTCTTTTAATGAAATTTTAAACTAAAGCCAAAACTTTGGATATGAAGGATCCAGCTACTGTACTGTACAAAGCTTACAATCTTCAGGTGATCTTATGCTGTCTAGATACAAGCAATGTGTTCGCTTCACTATAGTCAACAGTCTGGGACGCAGTGGGTGGTAATTGTTCTCTGATATTAAAGATATTCTGAATTATAGCATACTGTTCATACTACACTAGAAGGTACTGTACTGTAAACTCCTTTCGGGGTGGCGGTTAACTGTTCATGCACAATACAAATGACCATTCTTTGCTTTTGGTACTTTCTCATATTTAAGGGAAGACTGTTCTTGACTTTTTAACAGGATAGCTGGATTGATTTTGGAATCTCCTGTCAGCTTTGCTGAGGCAATATCATTAAATATTTTTAGGTTGGTATTTGCTTTTTGCTTGTATCTTTGCATCACTACGACCTAGTGATTTAGCCATGTAACACTCAAACTTTCTCCCTTGATTTACATGGCTACCATAATTTGGTTGATCCTAGCGATTAGTGACTTTTAGTGACTTTATTCAATCCTTTACAGGAAATTTTGTGTCCCACAAATTTAGGTGTTGTAGTACTACTGCAGTACTTAACTTGCAAACTTAATGCTGATACTTTTCTCAATTTTATTCTAAGTGCAAGTTTGGTGGATGAATACAGTAGATTACAGTATGTTGTCAGTTTCAATCTTTAATTTAATGTTCCTCTATGGCACGATCAGATTCTGCTTGTAGCTAATACAATTCAAATTCATAAAGAGCAGTATTAGATAATATATTCAAATGGGCCTGAAGCTCTTTTAATATAGAGAAAAGTAAAGAATTTCACTTATTTCAGCTGAATAAAAGAAGACCATACCAAGTTTGTGCACTGAAACAAATATTTGCTAAGCTGAACCTGCCTGTCAGTGTAAAGTCCTGTGCCCATTTATCATGTTTTGTTTGCAGGGGGGGGGGGGGGGTGTTCATTAATGAAAGTCAACCACTTCACTTAGAGAGAGTAAGATGTTATCATGACCTAGAACTTGCCTACCATTTAATCCATTGAATAATTTACTGTTCAAATTTTGTGAACCAGTTTTGAAGTCTCTGATATTTGTCACTTAACAACATACTTTCTTTCAAGTGTAAAAAGTGTGATACAGTTTGAACTTTGAAACTAATTTGACATAGTATTAAACTAAAAAGCTTAGTATAGTATTTATTTGTTATGCAAAGCCACATAAATTATTCCCTGTAATCACCTTTGAGTTTAATTCTGAAACACATGTGATTATCTGACCATGAATAACATAACTTAACATAACATAAATAGGAGTTAATATAAAAAGTTTCAAATTTCTGTCAATACAGTATATTAAATAAATAGTGCCACCAATTTTTCGAAATTTTCACAAAATTAATACAATTTCACAGAATACGCAAAACGTGAGGGGAAAACCCCACTGACTATTTTGATCAAGAAAAAATAATATCTCTTCAAGAAATATCAAGGATATGGATTATAAAGGAAAGTCTTCATTGTTCAAAAGAAATGAGTAGACCCCAAGCACAGGAGGTTACATTCTCAACATAAATTATTTCTCGAGGCTTTTGCTGTACGAGCCATAGGTCATAATTTGCAATATATACAAGAATTTTAGTTTTGAGACAAGTTTGTTGACATTCGCAGCCATGATTTTGTGATGGTAGTGTGTCACTATCAAGTTGTATGTGTGTGTGTGGTTGGTGTAGCAGGCTGTTATGTTATATGTTGTAACAACACAACTTTAGCAAATTGTGATTTGAAAGTTTAATGTACGGAAACATCCCCAGCCAATACTTCAAAATTATTAAACATTGGGATTGTCAATGGTTTTGTATTATATATATACTGTACAAACTGGTTTGTACCATAGGGCTTGACAATAACTTATGTCTAGTAAAAGTAAGTAGTAACATTTTTCACTAAGTTGATGTCTAACAAAATTATCCTTACTGTACAATCAGTTCTACACAAATCTTTAACTCCTCTCCATACATTGTGAGCAAATCAGCTTCATGGTACTAAATTAGGTACAGTAAGTACCTTCTGCTGTTCTTTAACGATAGTTGCAATCAATCTGCAACCACAAATAACCTAACATTATGCACTACGAATGAATGACAAAATCTATAATCATAATAATAATCAGTAGCTATTTTACGGCACTTAAGCGACCAAAATGTGGGAGAAGCCTGCAAGGGCTTATGCATAACAACTTACACCTCATGTGGCTTCCAATTCAACAATTTAACTCAAATTTGGAAACTTTTCAATTTAAAAAGTCATTTCAGATGGGACAAAATCTGATGGAGGTATATGAGCATTGCATACGGACAAACGTACGCATTGGCCGTGCAGCTCACAGCATTTTCACCATAATGCACATGTCTATGGCAGTTATATTGTTACGACGTTATTCTAAAAAGTAATTAAAAATGATGATTTTTAGTGTTACAGTTCTTGCTAGTTCCTTCCAAATACAAACATTGAGGAGTTGTTTGCTTGCACATCAGGTGACTTCCTAGTATGTCACTGTAGGTTTCAATGGCCTTACACTCATTGCAGGTCACTAGTGTGCATAGTACATATGTGCAAGCCATAGCCTAACATTATTTTGAAGAATTGGGACTAGTACAAATATTCTGACGTGCTAGTGATAAATGTACCAAAATTTCCTAGCAGATGGGTACCTGTAGGGCACTAGTTTAAAGTAACATCATGATCATCCGTTTATATTTGTGTTAAAGGATGATAAATGAGAAAGAATGGTACAGAAAAATCACCCCAGTGCCAGCTTATGTTTACCAGCCTTGCCTATGGTCAAAAGAGCAAGGTTCAAATCTAGTTTAAATTCATATATTTGTACTACCTAATGGACTTCTAAGGAAGTGAATCAGTGTCTCAATGTCAAATGACGACTTGTTGATGACTTCCTTCCTTTCCACCTAATGAAATTAGGTATATAACCTTTTAAAATCAACTCAAACAGGTAATGTCTATCTTTGACAAATTGTCACAATGCTTCCCAATTAAAACTTGTAGTTTGCAATCTGACATACTTCAGACTTTCAGGTTTCTTTGTATTTATTGCAAGGTGATACACTCCTAATCACCAGTCACATTAAATTAATTTAATACTGTAGTGCATACTAATTACTATTGTTGCAATTTTTATAAGAAGCAATTATTCCTAAAAATGTTCTTTACACAAGAGATGACCATGGTAAATGTGAAACTGATTACCCTAACAAATCCTATAACAGGTCAAATCCATACCGATAATATGACACCTACCCATGGCTGCATATTTATTACACTACAATAAAATTCGTAATTCCAACCCACGCAATAAGCCTAGCCTACACGATGTGCAATCAAAATTTTAAGAGCCTAAGCTTAGTACAGCAATTTACTTTGTCAATAGAAAATCTTACCTTCCTATTTTCTTACTGATGTGTGAAGTATACAAACAAATTATCCTTGGTTGGATACCAAAATTATTTCTAAATTCTAGTTTTATTGTCACTAGCTACGTGTAGTCGTTACACAACAGGTCAGCAGTCATTAAATAATCGGTAGGATATCAATGTAGCCTATCCCAGCCTAACCCACACAGGTATCAGCTTTCATTACACTGGCAGTCACAGACAATGGCACATAATAATTGTACCGAAAATGACGTGACCAGAAAAGCTATATAAAGAAAATCCAAACTTAGTAGTAATGTCATGAAGTTAGCAGTGTAACTCATACTGCAAAAATAAATTACCCGCTGATTTGTTTTAGCATCGTTTCTTGTGTCGTAATTTTGCATTCATTAGCTGAATTCTTAGAAGTTGCAGCCTATAGCAGAGGATTTAAAAACAATGGAATCCCTGAATCTAGTAATTCCAATGACTGATTCGTGCAAGAGATGTGCAACAAATTATTTGCTTTCGAACTACACAAAATACCTGTTCGTTTTCAGATGTGGAACTACACAACCAGTATAAAGTCTTTAAAAACACATACACATCTGGTATCAAAATCAGGCATTCTTAAATAAGTTATACTTGGGTAAAACTAACATTGAATCAACTGAAGAAAGGGAATGCTACTGTACTAGTATAACACAGCACTTTGTCAGAATTTAAACTGCATGGGTGAAATTGTATGGGTGGGTGTCAAGGAGAATGTATGTATGTATGTATGTATGTATATTAGATCCTCCTGCAAGCAGGAACTCGCGAAGAAGCCGCATTGACTTATCAAAGCCGCAAGCTGACCGAAGTCAGTCTCTTACATTCATATTTAACGTCCATGATTATGAATTGTTAATAATTAACTCCCTTCCCCCACCCCCAATATGAATGAAAGACTTCTCAGTTTATATTTCCCCATTTAATTTAATATGTTGTTTCTGAAGATGCTTTTGCTCCAATGTCCCCACTCCACCCTCCTTGGTTGAATACTTAAATTTTGAAGTCATTATTAGCATACAGGAACAATTTTGTTCTTGTTGCTGTTGTTTCAGTTTGCACGACAATGTTCAATCTCCATCATTCCATACATATACTCTGAACCATCCTAATGAAAATTCCCGAATGTATTATGATAAATCATGATTTCATTATATGGTAACTGAAAGCTGAACCAAAGTATTTCTGCTTCGTTGTTTCATGCCCACCTTTATACATTACCTATTGCTAGGAATTATTCCCTTCTGAGGTACCATCCGGATCCCATTCCGCCTCATTCATAATTGGATAGCATTAACAAAATCGTTACAAGAGTCTAATGGAAGTTGCTCCCCCCCCCCCTCGACCCTTCTATACCCACAGACAAATGAAAGATCTGTAATGAACACACACAAAATTGAACTTTATAATTTGAACTGTGAAATGGCAAAGTAATATATCAAATTCTAATGTAGTTTTCATCCCATTTCCACAGAAAAATGAAAGCGGTCGATAAAATTTTGAAAAAAGTAGATCAATAGATTCAAATTTACCTTCAAAGCTTGCTAAGTCATTTTCTTTGTAGTCATAATCATTTACAACTTCTTCTTTAATGAACAGAAAATTTTCTTGTCTGAAAAACAGAATAGAACAGATTTTAGATTGGAACTATCAAGGATTAGCAACCTATGAATGAAAGGGTTGATAGGAGCAAGGCAATTTTCATAGGGCAACTTAGAAATTGCATTAGGTTTTCATTGAAATGACAGGGCACTGTGGCAATTTTCAGCTTTCGAAAGGGTACCAAGGTATTTTTTTAACACTTGAAAGTGAGAGAAACAATAGAAAACAAGATTTTATTATTTGTATTCTTTCACCCTTTGATTTTGGATCAAATAGTTGTAGTGATATAGATCTTTAATTCTTTATGAGGGCAACTTGACTAAAGGGCAACGATGGTTGTTGCTATTGGCAACAGGATTTGATGGGCATTACAGCAAGTGGGAAGCGTTGGCAAGTTGCCTTCATTGCTATTGGTTTATTTGAGTCCTGACATGTGATCCAGTGGCTTAAAATGTATTCATATCTCTTCATTAACTTATGTGAACCCCTGAGTTAAGTAATGCTAAACAGGGGGTTGTTGAGCTACTGTAGCTACTATGATGAAAGGTGACACTAAGCAGCAAGAAAGCTACTCACATGAATGCAGTCGTTATATACTTACAGTAGGCTACCTAGAAATAAATCTCACTTTTGGAATATTGTGTGACACAGACTTAAATTGAGGTGTGTGCTTTATTTTAGTTTCTAATACATAGCTCCCAACTCTTGAGAAGGCAAATGCTGGTCCATGCCACAAATCGCCATCCTTGGGGAGGGGTATAAGGGGAGGGGTGTCCTGGAGTCCTGGTGATGCCTACATGTAAAATGGTGACACTTAGAAAGGCTTTTGTCACCCAAAATTTTCTCCCGTGGCATGAAAATGTTCGCTGCTCGCCCCAATGAAATGAAATATAGGCTAATTTGAGGTTCAAATGATGCTGTAAAGGAGGTTTTATGCCAAATGCTAAAGAAATGATGGTTGCTAAGTCAAAATTTGATGCAATTTTTTTTTATGTATACTTGACAATTACAATGCAGGTTTTTCGGACGCTTGCGCGGGTTTGGGTGTTAGAATGCGGGTCCAACCCGCAAAATGCAGGTCAGTTGGAAGCTCTGTAATACATAATACTGAATAGATCCCCTCTATGGCCATTTCTTTGATGAAGGAGCTAATCAGAAGCCACAGTTCCTTGCATATATGTGACCAACTTTGTTTGAGAATAGATAACGCAGGGTGGTACTTGTAAGTTGTAGAGCACATGACTTATAGCCCTGGGCTCACTGCTTGGTGAGACTCTTGTCCTAGCACCCCCCCCCCCAAATGGATCCTCACTGGGCAGGAAATAATTCACCTACTAGCAGTAAACTAGTAGTACTAGGCCTAGTTCTTATGCCTACATTATAAACAATGAATCATCTGTCTTAGGCTAGGCCTGGTGCAAACATGCATAGAGATTATGAAGAGAGCAGAATTTTGGCCTAGTAAGAATAATTGGTAGATCTTAGCCTATTTTGTCTTCTTATATTTTCTTTTTGGATAGGCCTAGAAGCAAATTAACTTAAGGCTACCTACTGTTACTAGGCAAAACCGAGCTGCATGTTCTGTTCTATGCCTAGTCCAGCGACTCCAGCCTAGGTCTATACCTAAGCTAGCATAATTCAATTTCAAGTAGGCCTAGGGCTACAGATTTAAGCCTATTGAATGTAAATTTAGGCTAAGTAACAAGTAACAGTTACATCAAGAAAAAGTCACAGAATATCTAGTCGGGATTAAGATCTAGGCCTAAGTCATAGCCTAATTTAATCTTAAAAGTTTAACTTATTAGTTAGGAAACTTAGGCATAACTTATGCTAGGACTAGCAGTCTTAGGTCATTTGGACATAGGCTAAGCCCCTAGGCTAGGCCTAAACTTTGCTATCACACTAGGCCTAAGTTCAAACGATGAGTTTGATTGCTGTTGTGCAATCCTGATTTTGTTTCTTCAAAGTGCGTCATAATACGTACCGTGCCATAATAATATTATGTTCAAAGACATTGGCTAGTAAAAGTAGTATGACAGTCTATGAGTATACTTGGCATAAAACTGAGACCCATTTATTAATATCTAGGCTATTTACTATTTAGGACTACTGAGCGTTACCAGATACCACTGCTCTACTAAGAACTACTGGAGTAACTTAAAATTGGGCCCGACCGCCTAGCCTGACCACTAGGCTAACTTAAGACTTTAAGTGAACGTCTTCTTGAATTCTGTCTTCCTATTCGCCAGACACAGCAGCTTCTAACCAATCAGTGCTCGCCACTAATCAATTTCTATGGCGCTCGCTTACTTGCACATTGTAGCCACACGAGTTATGAGGCGCCGTTTATGACAAGTTATTAAGTGATTACATTTATTGCAATAAATTAAAACTGTATTGAAAAAAAGGTGACAATATACTTCTTTCAGAAAACATGGGGATGTGATATTGTTTTGACCCCGTTCTGACCCCTCATATTGACATCAAAGGTTGGTTACCTAGACTTTACGTTTGATAAGAGGGTTAATCTTTAGGTCTCTCCGTTTCTTCAATATAACTGGAAGTCTCCATAGTTTATCAATGTGTAAAAGAGATGGTTTTATTTATATGATTTACAGGCTACGAATTATTAAATGATCTTGATTCCAACTTCACTGTATCTCTGAATCATGAATGAACTTAGCGTATTGTATAGTCGCTGTGGTAAACAATAACAGCTTACGTCCGTTTCAAGATGCTTCTACAAACAGAAGACCAAACACTTAAAATTGAAATTATTCAGGGTCTTTCTATGAATTCGAGGATATTTCTATGATAGTTGAGCAATGCATAAAACCCGGGGACACATTTTTTCCGGAGGCGTTACATAATATCAAGGGACCATCCAATGAGTTCGGGGATCTCTGGTCACCTTAGATTTACTTTGAACATTATTGACAAATGCTCCTATAATCATGACCCTCCATTATGAGATAAAAATAGATCTCTTTAGAAACAAGTAACCAATGTGACTCATTATTTTTACGTGCCTGAATTATTGTATCATGTATGCGACATATAATATTTAAACGCTTACTTGCATGTGCGTTTGCATGGATAGTAACCACCGTTATGAAAGTTTTTTATAATTGAAGTCAATTACGTAAGATTAATGAATCCTCCCCCAGAGAAAGATCAAGCTACTTTGGCTATATAATTAGTGTTGAAAAAGGTGAATGTTGTTTTTGCAACCCCCCCCCCCACCGCACCTTGACAGGCGCCCGTGGCTGAATTCAAAGGAACTTTAAAATACCTTCACTGATCAAAATCAAAGTTAGCCGACGGGGCATCTTGTTTTCTGACGTATTCCTTACCATGAAGAGGCACCTGTTCTTAGTAGATTCATTACAATTGATGGTTTAGTGCTTGCAACATCCCCCCCACCCCCTCACACACGACCCCTATGATACCATGTCCACTCCACTGGCGGATCCAGGGCCTTTGTTTGGGAGGGGCCAAAGTGGCATTAGAGTGATATGGGGGAGGGGTCTAAAGGGAGAGGGTACCCCTCCCCTTTTGAAAATTTTCTATCGCTGAACGCCCTCAGACAGGCGCGGCGGAACGGAAAAATTATTGGGGGGGCTAATGTGTGGAGACTATCTAAGCGGAGCGCCACCATCGGTTGGCGCGGAGCGTAGAAGAAAATTTTGGGTTTTTTCAAACCCCCAGATGGCCGGAAACGGCACTTCCCGAGTGTTTTATGCTGAGAATACCTAGCCCTAAAATATGGGTCTCAAGCCTGCAATTTCTCAGATTGCACGTAAAAGTCTATAAAAACATTGTAACTTGTATATTCGATAGAGAGTAGCTCTTACTCGTAGTGTACTCGTAAAGACGTTTTTGAGTGTAATAAGGGCAGTGGGGCGCTTTCAACACTATCTAAGCGGAGCGCCACCACAGGTTGGCGCGGAGCGTACAGAAAATTTTTGAGTAAAGATACTCCCTAGATTGCAGGAAATGACCCTTTCCGGGCCTTGCTAATTTGCAGATGAACGGAGAATAAATAGGTGTCGTCGCCATTTTGTCGGAAAATTACACCAACAGAATATGACAAATGTCAATAGGTATATGAGAGCGCAATAAAATAGTCAATAATCTCGAATAAATAAAAAGTAGTGAAAAGCTGAAAAGGGCGCCAGCAGTCCATTTGAGTCCGTCAGGGGGGGGGGGGCATCCGCCCCCTGTCTGTATATATGGACCCTCCGCCACTAAGTAAGGGTATGTTGGAGAACTGGCTGAAATGAGACAAGTCATTGGCCTAAGACGAAGTTGTGTTACGCTTACCGGTACTCACACTCCCTGCTTCCACTTTTTACGGGGCGTGAAGACGCGGTTGGGGTGACAATGTGGTCTATAGCCAGGGGACGGGCTGAGGGTCCCCCAGCAATTACTAAAATTATTACACCTATATAGTATACGTGTGCATCGGACAGATCGACAAGTATGCATTGAAAAATGGGCAGATGCACGTTTCGGAGCCTTGGTAAATATTAGGGGGCTTGTCATGCATATGCCCCCTCAACTTTTTCATTGGGGGGCTGAGCCCCCCCCCCCCCCAACCCCCCCCCCGGTTCCACCGCCACTGCCCTCAGATGCAATTTGGTTTTTTTTTTGAATCCCGGTGATGCCAATATGTAAAATGGTGGCACTTAGAAAGGCTATGGACACCCACAATTTTCTGAGAAATATGCATTTTTTGTGTGTAAAATCAATAAATTGAATAGTAGGTAATAATTCATTCTTTCCCGTGGCATGAAAATGTTCGCTGCTCGCCCCAATGAAAAGAATTATAGGCTATTTTGAGGTTCAAATGATGCTGTAAAGGAGGTTTTATACTCTATTATGCTAAATGCTAAAGAAATGATGGTTGCTAAGTCAAAATTTGATGCAATTTTTTTTATGTATACTAGACAATTACAATGCGTTTTTTTCGGATGCTTGTGCGGGTCAGCGGGTTTGGGTGTTAGAATGCGGGTCTAATTCCCTCGAATTGCGGGTCAGTTGGGAGCTCTGCATTTAATTTTAAACCAGAAAACGAAAAGGTTTAGACTAGTCTACCACTGCTATTCCTCTCGATTTTTTAAATTTCCAATCATATGATTTAGCGGTTGTTCGGAAACACTTTTTGGCTCACCTTTGGGGGGGGGGCCATGGCCACCCTTGGCCCCCCCTTGGATCCGCCAGTGGTCCACTCCAACAACCCTTATGATACCATGTCCAAAGCAAAATCAGACCTTCCTTCAACAGTTGAATTTGGGAAAGTTTCTTTGTGAGGAAGCTCTGTATATAGCCTATAACGCATTCATTAAAAGTAGAATTTACAGTGCACTCAAAACGTCCAAAAGAAGCAATATTTCTCACTTCTGTTAGTTTGCATTACCATAAAAACTAAACGATATCTGTTAAATCAATGTCCTGTTAATACACGTACACTCCCAAAGTCACGGAATATGAAGGTATACCGTCGAAGGTTCTACCTCAGGTTGAGAGACACGCGGCAAAAATATAATAATCCTGACCGCATCCGATAGAATGATGATGGCCTTGTGTTATTCAACGATTGACATTTTGGTCGTGTGCTAGCTTTTGTTAAATATATATTCTATCAACCTGCATATTGTTTAGACTGTGAAGTCAGACTTACTTGACCTGAATTGATCGAGGAAGGAGAATCATTGACCTGAGAACTCTCTGAAATTATCACGTTCTTGTATCCTTGATGCAAGTTTGTGGAATTAACTTGTGAACTTGTGACCCGATAGTAACATCCTCTCCACAAATTTATGGAGTAGACGTTTTGTACAATACCGGCATTAACGGGGGTTGGAGGGGGGTGGGGGATCATGACTTCCTCCTTCTCCTCAACACACATTTCTTCTTAATTTGATCGTCACGAATCGCAGTATATCATTCAAATGAAAATTGTTCTAATTCAAATATATTACTACAAGATTAGCTCTGTTGCGAAGGATTAAACAGTATATAGACACTCCCACGTGCATACTTTATTATAAGGGATATATTCTTCCAATACTTGACTACTGCTGTCTAGTTTGGGGAACTACCACTGCCAATAATACTGATAGAATTATTAAATTACAGAAAAGTGCTGCACGAATTAAGTGCTACATATGAAGATTGTTCAAGTGATTTATTTGCCAGGCTGGGATGGAAGACTTTTGACAGACACGCTATGTATAGTAGGTTAACTATGGTATACAAGTCAATTAATGATCAAGGACCGGATGACATGAAAGAGATGTTTAAACCAGTTACGAACATTCATAATCACAATTTAAGATCCTCTACTGCAAGAAACCTGCACATTACAGGCGGACACACTAGTTTTTATAACAACCGTTTTTCATGCATTGCCGCAAAAGACTGGAACAAACTAGATCAAAGAGTAAATCAGCTAGAAATCTTAACCATTTTAAACGCCTAGTATCTGATATTGTTTAGGTCTACTTCACTTTTATTTTTACCAAATTTCTTAATTTTCTTTACTCTGTACACGTTTTAACTATTTTATTAAGCATTATTAATGTATTTATGACTTCTTAAATTTTCATACATTTCATAATTTATATTATTATATGTCTTATTAGAGGGCCTCGTGGAAGATTAGCTATTGCTAAACGAGCTACCCTCTTAAAATAAAGTTTAAAAAAAATAATTATAATAATAATGTCCATCGCTATTATGTGAACTGTGTTGTGGGTATTGACCGTAGCTGCATGTAGTGACTGTACCCTAGTGTCTAATCAGGGAGTTGTTCCATAACCATTCCCTGGTCTAATTACCGACGGTAGCAAGCTGTGTGTGTATTTTTTGGGATCAATGGTGGTGTCTAACGCGTTTGTTACACCTCAGTCGAAACTAGGTCAGATTACCGGCATGAGACGTTTCTTTGTGCGCGAGTCTTCACACCCTAGGAATTGTTGACGGACCCATGCAGGGAAAGGAAGGGTGTGACCCTCAGTGGTCCAATGTAAAGGATGTGTGGTCCTGCGCCTGAAAAAAAAATCACCACGTTATTAATTCTTTTTCTTTTTTTGTGGGGGCGAAAAGGAGGTTTACATCCCACCATCTCTCTACTCCCATCTGTAACCACACATGGAAACAGCGTTGTTGAGGTTAGGGGGATTGTGTAACCCTGATGTGAGGTTGTAAATGACGCACGAAACGTTAGGGTCAACCATGACTGAGGACGCACAAGGAAGCAACGGTACTTAGGTCTAGTTGCGCGATTCCGGAAACCAGAACACAACGAGGAGTTAGGTTTGGGACATTTTTTTCTATTTGGTAGCAAACCGTGACATAAAATTGTAGACTTGTATCCCTTAAGTAGATAATCAGGGATTTTAGAGTGAAATATTAACATTCTTGTAATGCTTGAAATTGTTCATCTTGTTTATCGGCAGGTTATTGTGGTATTGACGTTGAAATTACCTGTTTCGCGAAAGTCATGCTTACCGATTTTTCAGTTGTGTAACCATGTCTTTCCATTTGAGGATGATTGGGGGAGGGGAAGGGAGGGCGATGTGGGAGGGGGTTTCATAACAGACTATATTCCTATGTGATGCGTAATGAAGATCTACTTTGCAACCTCAGTAATAGGGCAGACCTCTGACCCTATAGCCTAGGCCTAGTCCAATATGGTACTTTTAGCAGCACTTGATGTTATGTAGGCTACAGTTTACTCAAAAGACGAAAAGTACTCGCACTCAATGAAAAGTACTTGAATGTTATAGTACCGGTAATCATCATCAAATACTCACACGCCAAATGCTGATACTGATACTTCTACCCTAAGATACTTGATTCTCACTCAGGACGAGTACTGTACGTTTTTAAGGCAATTTTTGTGTGTGTAAAACTGACGTTAAAACAGGATTTTTCAATCCTCATGGAAATTCCACTTTATTACTCTACATATAAATACTATACCCATGCATCTCTACTCCAACAGTATCCTAGCCTACACATACAGTAGGCTACTAGCCTACTATCTAAGTATTATACCAAGTACAGTACGTAGAGGCTAACAAAGAAGAATAAATTAGTGTATGTACGTACTCTAGGGTGAATGCAGTGCTATTGTGTGTACATACATCAGGAAGTTGCTTGAGCTACAGACACTTTGAGATTCCAGTCATCAGGAAATAGCTGATAATATTGAGATATATTTGGCAACAATATTTGACAAGAACCCGGCATTGTCATCACATCTAACTCTACATCATTTGATTGAAATATCTATCAGGGAGCAGTCACATATATAATGTTGTTGCATAATAAATAACTTAAAAGTTCTTGAACATACTCGAATGAAAATTACTCGCACTTGTTATTCGGATTCTAAAATGCTGTACTCAGATCCTCAAAAGCAGTAATCAGACTATGATACTATACTTACTCGGAAGTCGGAACCTTGATTTCTGGGAAATAATTGGTACAACAACTGTTTTACATAAATGCCCACAATTGTTCATATAAACATAGCTTATAAGTACTGTACATATTAAGTTTATTTTGGTTGCTGATTGAAATAGCTGTCCATACTTGTTTAGGCAAGGCATATATTCCTAGGTCTATTTGGTTTTACCATAAATCAGTTACTTAATTGGCAAATAAGGCTGTTTTATACTTTTCCTCATCTCATTGTGAGATACTCTACGTCCAAACAGCTTTACAATCTAATTGGTGTAAAACCATTTGACATGAAGACACTGCATCATGACCAACCAGTATGCATAAAAGCTGTTGAGCTTTTAGTCTTACTAGGCATCCATGGAGCTCATAGTTACTTCAAATAGCAGTAAATCTGTTTTAATGTCACCCTTTCCTCCTCCTCCTCCTCCTCCTCCTCCTCCTCCTCCTCCTCCTCCTCCTCCTCCTCCATCTTCTATCAAGGTGATCACCTCATTTGGACTCTCAATTAAAGAATGCTTTAAACTTAATAATCTTTTTCCAAGGTCTCATCTTCTTCAAGATGGTCGGAGCTTTGATATTTAGTGTAAATTGACACTATGCATTATATACCAGCTGGGGTAGACAATGGTGTCAAGTACACAAATAAGAGATGGAGACATAATCATCAAATGTTATCACATGTAGACTTATTAGTGGATATAGTAATGTTGCTTTCATGTTTTTTGTCCTTTTTTTAGTTCATTACTGTTGTATATGAAGGTTTGCAATCACTCATGGCTGCCTCAGAGGAGAAGACAGCCCACAACCTTCTAGAGAGGAAACGAACATCAGATGTCTTGTCTAGTGAAACTATCAATGTAGACTTTGCCTCACTGATGCTCTCCGACCCTGTTCAGAAAGGTCTAACATCAGCAGGATTTGAGAAACCATCTCCCATTCAGCTGAAGGCCATACCATTAGGCAGATGTGGATTAGGTACAACTTTTAGCTCAGTTCTTGTCTTAAGAGGATGTTAGTTGCTTTTCTAAAACTGCTGAGTATTTTCTAGATCTGCAGGTCAAATCCCTCTCCTCAAAGCATGAAGCACACTTACAGATACCTAATCAATTTATCCAAAACTCTATACCGCATATTTCTGCATTAAAATGTGTATACTATCAGAATGTGATTTTTTTCAACGTGCTCCAAATGCAACAATTTTTGCTTGGAAACAACAAACTTTTGATAACGTTAACTACAAAAAGTGTTGGTTTGTTCAGTTCTACTGTATCACTTATATGGAAAAATCTTGAGTAAGAATATTTGTTAACTTAACAGGTTTGAATTTTGTGTATTTGATTCATTTTACAGTAATGCTCTGCTCAGTAATGTTGTCTGGATTTCGTAGCAGTATAAGGCCATTCACAAATTGCTCTTGAAGCAAACTTAAATGACTAATGTTTGAATTTGATTCCAGTAATACAGTTTTTGCATTTTCAAATCAGAAATTTTCTGTAATTTATCACTTGAAAGTTGGATAATGATAGTTAAGTTACATATTAATTTTTTTTTAAATTATTAAAGAAACGGCTAATGAAGGTTGCAATCAACTTGGGAACGGATGCCTTATTTGCTAGAGCACTGAGCATGTACTTCTATGGTCTTTGATACAGATCCTGTCATAGCCAATAACTTCTTTTCTCATTGTAAATCAATTTCTGATTTCTTTGTATCAATCAATAGATCTGATCGTTCAAGCAAAATCTGGGACTGGAAAGACTTGCGTCTTTGGTGTCATAGCCCTGGAGAGCGTCATCGCCACATCCAACAGCTTGCAAATTCTCATCCTTGCACCCACTCGGGAGATTGCAGTCCAGATTCAAGCCGTGATTCAGGCAATTGGTGGAGCTATAGAGGGATTGAAATGCCATACATTCATCGGTGGGACCATCTTTGGACAAGATCGACAAAACCTAAAGAAATGTCACATCGCCGTTGGCACGCCTGGTAATTATTTAGTCAACTATTTGAACTGGCTGTGGCAGTACTGTGTTTACCATTTTCCTTCTTTTTTGTTCTTTATAAAGCTTTTTGCAGAGGTTAACTGTGAACTTACATCTTCGTTTCTTCATTCCTTCCTTGCAATGCAATACGATTTTGTGTGTGTGTTGTGTAGGTATGAATTCAAGCTTGCAAACATGTCATCTCACAAATAACAACTTCCAAGTTCTCATGGTTGATGAATAGATACGCATTGAGCAGAAGAATCCTGTCAGTCTTGGCAGAGGTCAGGGACGTAGCCAGGGGGGGAGCAGGGGGAGCGACCGCTCCCCCCCTTTCAGTGTCGATTTTTTTTTTTTTAAACTGTCGTTTTTTTAGCATGGTATTTTGTCAGTGCTCTTTTGATCTTGAATACTCGTCAGCTCCGTTAACTCGATTGTAATCGTAGTAACATTCATGCCTACTGATTCAACTACTTACTTAGTTTGGCAGATGCAATTAGCTAAATTTAGCTTATAGCCAATTACAAGCCTACAGTTGGCCACTGCGTAATAAAATACATATTGCCTGCCTAACCGCACTCTATGGAATGTCACGAACTGTATGCACAACAGGCGCATATCCAGGGGGGGGGGGCGTTGGGGGCGCGCGCCTCCCGGGTAAGAAAAAGAGGAGAGGAAAAAAAAAAAGGAAAAAAGAGGGGAAAAAAAGAGGAGGAGGAGAGGCAGGAAGGGAAAAGAAAAAGAAGAAAGAGAGAAAAAGGAGAAAAAGAGGGAGTAGAAGGAAAACGCCAAGACACCGGGAAGAGAAAGAGGAACAGTGACATCATTACAGCGCTGGTCCCTATTATATACACAGGGTAGTCAGTGACGGATCAAGGATTTCGGAAGGGGCGTTTGCCTCACCCTACCCCTTACACCGACAACTCCATTTTTGACGTTTCCATTTTTCCTCTCTCACTCATGATCTATATACTATAGGCCTATATGGTCTATCATAACGCGTGTGTGTGTATATACGCCTTAAATAATTGTAGAATTGAATGAAACCAACTGTGGCTGGTCTCGAACTCGACCGTGTCGTCGGGGAACCTGACGCATTTCGGGAAGGGGGCGACCGCCCCCTCCCCCTTCAGTATATTTTTTTTTATGATATCGCCAGTAATTTCAAAATAGAAAGTGCTTAGATGCAACTTACAAGGCCTGGGAAGTGTCGTTTCCAGCGATCTGGGAGGCATTTTCAGCCAAAATTTACTTGTACGCTTCGCGCCAACAAATGGTCCTGGGTAGTGCCATTTCCAGTGATCTGGGAGGCATGTTCGGCCAAAATTTTCTTGAACGCTTCGCGCCAACTTATGGTGGCGCTACGCTTAGATAATTTGCCTACAGGCTTCGCCCCTCCCTTGGCAAATTCCTCGCTACGCGCCTGTTCGAATTTGTAAAGCAACCGCAGCAGATATCACATCATATCAGTGAGCATGAAAATGGCGTTCCAGGATGAACAGCCTCAAAACTGTCCGACTTGCCCGAAAAAAATAACCAACATTTTTTGCGCGCTCCGCGCGCGTTCAACATGTTATGGTCAATATCATATAAACAAGCATCGGTTATTTACCCTACATCGCATGCCATCGTGTACCGTACGGTCCGTCAAAGTTGCGCAGTGTACCGCGGGATGCTAATGTAAACAACGAAATGTCTTATGTAGATGGAGAAAAAGGCATGGAGGTCCAATTATGTCAAAACTCTCTTTTACATTAGAAATGGCGAATTAGGGGCTGCAGCCCCCCCCCCCCCCCGCCTCCTACGCCTATGTGTGTAGTGTTCGGTTTCGGAAATATCTGCTATTTTTTTCATTTCCTTCAACCAAGTTTTATAATAGCCGTTATAACAGGTTTTAATATTTGTACACCAATAAATTAACTGTGTCTGAATTTACGAAAATTTCTGACCAACATTCTGCATCACACTTCCCTCTACTCGTGCAATTTTGACCGGTCTGTTAGGGGTTGAAGGAGGTTTTTCTATATTGGTTGTCCATAGATGAAATTTTTTGCAACATTATGGATATGTTTTGAAGTGAGTTATTCACGAGAAATGTGAATTTTCAAATTCTGAACAAATAATGGGCTTGGAACCTTGAAAAGTGGGGCTGATGGATATTGTGGGCCGCGACGTAGAATCACCTATAAAAAGCAATGATCCACAGGACATGCGATCAGGTCGAACATGATTTGTGACTGGTGACAATCTTAAAAAGGTTATGGATGGAAAAAAAACTATCGGGAAATACTTGGTTCTCAGGCAAAAAGTGTACATCTGGTTGGTCATTTTCAAGCCCGAGAAGTGCCATTTCCGGTGATCTGGGTGGTATCAAAACCAGAAATTTTCTTGTACGCTGCGCGCCAACCGATGGTGGCGCTCTGCTTAGATAGTCGTGCCTACAATTTTGAAAATCCATATCAATCGCAAAATGTGCTCCCCCCCTTTCAAATTCCTGGCTACGTCGCTGGCAGAGGTCAGCGATCATTTGTGACAGAGCTCACAATATTAATGATGAAAATTTCACAAAGATCTTAGGAAGAATAGTTTAGGTGAATCTTTGCATATCATTGCACAGATAAAGTAACCATGAGATATCACATATCAAACAGATTTCAAATGTTATGACATTCAAACTTGAATGCGCTGTAGAATCCTGGTGTCTTTTCCACTAAAGGCTTTTAAACTTTCTTAGTATTCTCTTAACAGTTATTAAGCCTACAATGGTTGAAACACAGTTTTGAATACAAAGGCTCGTTTTGTACTCCTGCTTGATGAATCTCATGATATTCTTGTTAGGTCGCATCAAACAGCTGATTGAGTATGATGTCATGAAAACAGACAGCGTTAGACTTTTCATCCTTGATGAGGCAGACAAGCTCTTAGATGAAAGATTCCAGGCATCTGTTAAGTAAGAGATGAATCCCTTTTACTTTGGGTGTGGAGAGGAGGGGTGGGGTAGGGTGAGTGGTGGAGGAAGGGGAATGAATTTTGAGAAGAGAGAAGAGGGATGAGAGAAATGTGACAGCTAGCTGTGTGGTTTAAACATGTACTGACCAGACTGTTTGCTAAACTGAATCAGAGATGTAGCACGCTTCATTAACTTTGACAATTTTCCCAATATTGAACCACAGTCAAGAAATTGGCATTCACATTCAACTCCTACAGCATTTTACTGTCATTCTCAAACAATTTCTTTCCTAAAAATTTCAAAGTTTGGGCATAAATTGAAGGTTCAAACCTTCTGGAATGTACTTTTGAAAACTAGTAACAGTTTTTAGCTGCTAGGTTGTATAGGCAAGTTGAATTAGGGGGGGAGGGGGGTGGGTGGGGGGTTCGATGTCAAATACTGATGCCTTGTACTGTCAGGCTATTGGTAAGGAATCCATGTTGGATGTTGGAATATGCAACAGACAGATGTTACAACAGAGATTGGTTTCTACAGTAGGCAAATGTTTTTTTTTGTTTTCCCGTTTGGAAACATTTGCAACCTTTGTTGAGATTGGACTCGTTGTTGTTGTTGCTTGTCTTTGAAACTATTATTTGCCTTATCATAGACACCAGGCAAACAAAGGAAACTAACAACAAGATCATGTGATATGAAAAAAAAGTGAAAAGGTTGTATTTCTTATTTGTGATAACTTAACAAAAACTGCAGTTTTCAGATTGGAAGGAAAACATCAAACACGATTATTTTAGAAGCTGAGTTTATCCTCATTCATTAAGAAAGGTTGTTGTAAGGTATGTATGAAATTAAGCTGAATACAGAGAAAGGTAAATTAGAAGGAAGGCAAGCAATGGTGACTTATGTTCAATCTTAGCCTTCTTAAAGCCTACAGGAAAGTACTATTAATAATCTTACCTTGTGTAATTGTACAATTTATAGCCTGCTGTTTTGATTTGGGTTCGTAGATACAATATTTGATGTGAAAATCAGTGACTAGCATCTCATCAGTTTTGTATCCCCATTGGCCATTTAACTGTAAAGGATCCACTGGTTTCTCACTTCTGCCATATCTTTTTGTTTTTTCTTCAGCTGGATTTATCATCATTTACCAGAGAACAAGCAGATGTTAGCGCTCTCTGCTACTTACCCAGAAACCCTTGCTCAACAACTCACCAATTACATGAGAGATCCAACTTTTGTGCGCCTAAATCCAAAAGACCTTGTCTTGCAAGGTAAGAGCTTCTTCTTCTTCTTCTTTGTGTCAAAACAAAATCAACATATCTTAGAAGAAGATTTTGTGTTTCATTTTGTAAAATGATTTTGTTCTGTCAGCCATTCTGTGATTCAGAAAACTAATATTGATCACTATCAAATATAGTATCCTATTTGCTTATGTCTTTGGAATGTTGAACGTCCTTTTGTCCAACTGAAGCAGGAATATATTGAATGAAAAATCTTCAGTTTTTCATCTTTTTGGTATATCAAAGAATTCTAAGAGTTAAGATATTTATAAATTGTAGTAGAGGTTTATCAGCTTGTCTTTTACTGATATCATAATTGTAGGACTGGGCTATTTTTTACTGATTTCAGTTTTTTAGGTTTATAATTCTAAGTTTTCAAGTTATGTTTTTTTTTCTTCATCAACTTTGAATATAACTCCACCTTTCCATTGTTTCTAGGCATAAAGCAGTTTTATAAGATTGTTCCAGGACACCATCTCCCACACAAGAGCTTCCAAATCAAAGCAGATCACCTTGTCAACCTCTTATCTCAGATTGCTTTCAACCAGTGTCTTATATTTTCAAACCTGCAATCAAGGTAATATTCAAGTAAAAGAAATATGTTACATCTGCAGATAATCCGAAACTTCCTCTTTTTGCATAACAAACCTTAATAGTAATAAATCCAACTGTAACTTGTGTTGTGATGGATCAAAGAGGAAATAATCTAAGATTCCTGGTGAAGTTTTCATTATTATCTACATCTGTCTTTAATTAGGCACTGATGGTCGAAGTTTTACATTTTGTACGAAAAGTAAACTTGAAGTAAACAAGTGTAGTGTACATTCTAGATGCACATTGGAAAAAATATATATAAAAAAATGTTCCAATTTATGGTTTTTATTGTGAATTGGTTTGGATTCAAACTTTAAAATTAATAAGGTATTAGGTTTACATCGTTCCAAATGAATGAGGTAGTTTCACATTCCAATGAATCTAATTTTGAGGAAAAACACAACAAATTGCCAGTGTGCATCTATAAGGTTTACTACACAAGTTCATAGGAAAAGTAATAAAACCAAACCTGCCATGTAACCATTACAACACATATTCGGTTAAGATGACCTGACACCTCCAATTTACTCCTCTAGACTTTTGAGTCATTAAAAGTCTCCTGAATTGTCCTCGGATTCCATCAATTGTCCCGGATTATCTCATGTGTCCTCTAGCCTATAGCCGAATTTGTGAAAAATGCCCTGAATAATTTCAATTTGAACAAAATTATTTCTTTGCTGGGAGGATGTAAGCATGGTGATTTGACCATCACCCTTAAAACATGGAACGACCAAACGCTGAGATGACCTCAAAATTCCATCCCTCCCTTAATCAAATGAACAGTACAGATACTATACCCCCTGATGTCAACAAGAAATGTTTAAGATTCATATTATATCAAAAGATTACCTGACAGAAAACTATGGTCGCCTTTTAGTAAGTACATTATCCAACTTGCTTAATAGTAGAAATTTTGTGATTACAGTGTGGTGTTACAACGCAATTGGCAACACTGATTTTTCTTGATGAACCTGACAAATTTTAATTTTGCCTGTATTCATGTAGCTTCAAGCTGTGACCATGTCCATTCCTTTAGTACTACTGACTTGCTCTCTTTAAATATTTGCACATGTCCTTCAAACAGAGCTCAGAACCTCTGCGATTTACTCCTGGAGAGAGGTTGGCCAGTAACTTACATCTCCGGAAACCAAGAACAAGTAGACAGGATGAAGGCGATGGCAGAGCTGAAAACTTACAAGTGTAGGATACTCATCTCAACAGATCTGGTAAATAGTTTGTACCTGATGCATCTGATGACAGTAATGTTTTATTGTTTTCAGCGTAACGATAACATAAAGCCTGCCACACTGCTTGATGGATCACGATTCCACTCGATATGACCCTCGTGTCCTAGTTTGCACGATTTAAGTTAGAGATGAAAGAAAATTAATCACACAACCTATTGAGCTGTTGCTAGTATTCTTTGTAACAGTGCATTAGATAAACTACAGGTAGTCTATTAGCTGGATGCTACAGCCTGTCATCAAGCACAGTTCTTCAGATGAATCATGTGAATTCTGTTTGTTGAAATCCACAACCATTTATCAAACACAGTTCAAAAACTCAAAACTTTTCTTGATCATTCACTACAAAGGAAACATGTGCTCTACCCTTGCAATTTATTAGGTCATTTTGTTTGGCTTTGCTGAACATGTGTCTTGAATACCAAACAAACTGCTGACCATGCAGGGCTTGATATAAAATATAAACAAAGTTTACCATTGTCATTTACGTATTTTGATATTATTTAACAAAACTTAAAATATTAGTGCTTGGCCTCAGTCATGCCAGCTACCGATATCTGTCTGATAAGTCTAAAGTGAGACCGTACCAATGAAGGTTGCTAAAGTCAACCTAACGTTACTTACATTGTTATTGTGTGCAGACTGCGCGAGGTATAGATGCAGAAAACGTCAATCTGATCATCAACTTAGACGTACCTACTGATTTCAAGACCTACCTGCATAGAATCGGCCGAGCGGGAAGATATGGCACCCACGGTGCGGCCATCACTCTGGCCAGTGAAGGGTCAGAGGTCGGTCTTCTTAAAACGGTTCAGAAGAGGAGTGGAAGTGACATCAAAGTGTTGCCAGGTGAACTGAAATTTGAATTTTATTGCAAGCTAAGTTTGCTCCCCCCCCCTCCCCCTCACACACAAACAAACACATGCAACTGCATATAGAAAAAGACTGAAATACCTAAAAGTCATTGGTCCTTCATATTGAGGACCAGGTTTAGCAAGATTTCTTACAATTTAGTGTTTAGTTCATCTCTGCTTAAATATGTATTTTGAAGAATTTCCTTGCTTAGTGTCTTTTTCGGCCTGTCACCTGACAATAATCTATACTACTGAACATCAAATATGCCTTTGAACTCACTGTTCTAGAAAAACAAAATTCCCAGCTCTCTGACAAGCTTGGAGTAAATGCTTATCCAGGAGTGGTTCAAAATGGCAAGATCAAAATCTCATCAAAAGTCACTAGAATTATCCAGGGCATAATTTATCTGGTGTCGTATCCCAACATGCTATGCAAAATGAACAAACTGCTACACAAGTGCAAAGATTCATAGCAGTTTTTATTTGCAGGGAGAGAGAAGTATTTTCAAGAGACAAAGCTCACAGCTTTCAGAGCTGCTACACAATATTTGAACACCCCCCTGTTGTTTCGACATTTTTATAGCGTACTGAACCTTTTCTAAAGATCCTCTGCTGACAGTTAGTCAGTTATTCTCAGACGTTGCGAAGTGAATTATAAAATTAGAGAAAAACGTGTCTCTGTGATAGAAAATGCTCCTGGAGTGGCAGTAAACTGCCTTTCGAAGCTTGAAATCAGTGACCATTATTTGAATATCTGGAATATTTGAAGGCAAAGTTTTCTTTGAACAGTTTAATACCCCAAACAATAGAACTTGGAGTTGACAGGTTGCTCCAGCAAATTGCTTGAGGTCTCACTGGTTCAAATGCACCTCATCCAAACTACAAATTCCTGCACCAGTTGGCCATTTATCTTCCGTTGCTTTATACCTCTATCATTTTCAGTCTTCACGTTAACATTTGAAGGTAAGAGGTGGTATTTATGCAAAGTACTTCTAAACATGAACGACAAAGTGATAAAACTAGTAGATAAAAATGGTACTAGGCCTTTTAAACAGAGGCAGTGGAATAGGGTTCAAAATCTGGGAGGTTGGGCACAAAGTTTGAAGGGGCAAGTGGGACATGTGGCTTGCATTTGAAGGGTCAAACCAGAAAATCACATCAAAATATTCTGAATTTCTGACAAACTAAACTATGTACCACACATTCTAATGTTTGTCAACAAAACAGAAATTTTTCTTTACATATTTTTCCCCGAATTAAGTGACTCTTTTTTCATTACAAAATAGAAATGGTTACTTTTTGTAAGAAATAGGTGCCATTCTGATTTATGAAAGGTACGCATTTGAATTTTTTTCACAAGACTCGGGGTAGGGGCCAGCACATGCTCTCTTTTGAGTAACATTTAGTTGTTCCGCAGTGCCTTCAATGCCTTCATTTGATTATACTCAATGCTGTCACACAAATGTTTAATTTTACAACTGCTTTCCATTGGTAGATCCTTTGCCATCACGTCTTTTGGAGATGACTTTCCAAGAAGTTGAGACAGAAGTTCTTGGTCCAGAGTGCACAGTCCCGAATAGTGCTTCCGGGGACACGGTGGAAGAAATGACGTCGTCAAGAACAGTCACTCCTAGTAGTGACGAGGCAAATGTGGAAGAATATGACGGACGTAAGAATGTGGTCGCAGTCATCGATGAAGGTGGGGATAGAAAAGTAGAAGACCAAAGACAGGAAAGCGAGAAAGAGGACGCTCGGTTGGGCGTAGATGGAGGTACGGGTGTTTTTCAGAACGGGAAGCTGTCACAAAATGATATTTCTCAGGTTCCGTTGGTCGACTCTGAAGACGATAAAAAAGAAAGTGAAGTACTTGAGGATAGGAACAGGAAGTGGAGTGATCATCCATCGAGAGGCAAGGCCATATGGAGCATGAAGAATGAGTTAGAGGACTGGTTGGTTCCCATGGCGATAGTTCAACAGTCAAAGGAAACGTCAAGGAAGAGATGGCCTTGGCAGGAAGTGGTGAAGTTATTTCAAGATGGAGGCAGTGATGCGGATGAAGTAGTTGGGAGCGGAGTCTTAGAGGGCAATTCTGTTGCAGAATTGGAAAATGTTGGGAAGAGTGAATTTGCAAGTCGTTGTCAGAGAAAGGAATTATTGTCTGAAGAAACCGATGTTAAGGCAACAGACAGCGATGTTCCTTCATCAGCTTTTGAAATTGAGGAAATGACTTCTGAAATGATGCAAACAGTAAAAGATGGAAAATCATCTGGTGAGACTTTAGAACTAAATGAGAAGAGGAAGAAGAATAATGATGATGATGTAAATGAATGTCTGAAATATCTCAAAGATTCAGACATTTTGGAAGAATTTAGAAATTTGAAAATTCTGGCAGAACAAGTCAAGACTGGCGAATCAGTCTTGGAGATGCAAGATTTATACCCAGGGTTTCCCAGACGAGACGAGCTTGACCACGGCTCGTCGTGTTATGAGAAAAAAAGCCACGATTGTATTGAGACAAGCTTGAGAGCTTCAAGTAGGAACAGAAATGTAGTAGAAAAGGAATTAGGAAATGTTAGATCAGAAAGGTTGTACTTACCAAAACCGCACTCTGGAGGAGAGGATGAGGAAAAACAGAATGGATCCTCTCATTTTGATTGTGGAGAAGATTTAAACCTGAATAAAAACAGCACTTCAAGTCAGAGAACTGGGAGACCTAAGGAAAGCATTCAACCTACAGGGGGAGATGTCAGAGAGGGCGCTGCATTTTCTGACAAAGGGAAGGATATTGCAAAGAAGGGCATGAAAATAAACCGTGAGGGAAGGCAGAAGGCTAGAAATGCTACAAATACTAATGTTCAAGATGTGAATGATGATGCTCAATATGACAGAGGCAAAACTTATGTATACAATGAACATGGAAAGCATCAGGTTTCTTCAGATCCCAGGAAAAGTTTAAGTACAGAGAGAGCAAATTTACAAGGAAGCCACGGTAATACAAATGATGACAGGAAAAAACCTGAAAACATTGCCTGCAATGCTCAGGGATGCAAAACTTCGGATAAAATTTGGGAGTACTTTAAACTCTCTGCCAAAACATATTCCCAGGTTGTATCTCGGGAAAAGGTGGCAGTTTCCCCCGATGTGGGTGAGAGAGATAGTAAATGGGAAAACAAAGAAGAGATCGACGTGAAATTAGACGAAGACTCTGAATCTCTTTCGAGCAGCGATGATGAAAATGAAACGTCAGTAAAGAATGAGATGGATAAACTTAATCCTGGTGATGTTGATTTTTCAGAGATCTCGTCACTATCATCCGAACTCACACAAGAGTCCGATCCCCGGTCCAGTATGACGGATCAGTATGGAGTGACCGATCGGCACATGGAAACTGACTTCTATTATGCCGATCTGGATCATTATCCAGATTTTGACACTTCTTATTTTGGTGCCGAGTGGTCAGAAAAATCTTCAGAAAAGTCAAAGGTTAAACAGATTCCTGAATTTGGTCCTACTTTTGTGGATGCTCCCGTGTCGCATGAAGCATGTGCTTACTCGGATGAAGAGGAAGACCTGTATTCATACTACTGGAATGAATCAGACAGAACAGCAGCTGAAGGTTGGGAGAATTATTATGGAAGGTCTTTACAATTATGGGATGGAGGACAAGCTTACTATTGTGGAAAAGATTTAAACCTGAATAAAAACAGCACTTCAAGTCAGAGAACTGGGAGACCTAATGAAAGCATTCAACCTACAGGGGGAGGTGTCACAGAGGGTGCTGTATTTTCTGACAAAGGGAAGGTTATTGCAAAGAAAGGCATGAAAATAAACCGTGAGGGAAGGCAGAAGGCTAGAAATGCTACAAATACTAATGTTCAGGATGTGAATAATGATGCGAAAGATGACAGAGGCAAAACTTATGTATACAATGAACATGGAAAGCATCAGGTTTCTTCAGATCCTGGGAAAAGTTTAAGTACAAAAAGAGCAAATTTACAAGGAAGCCACGGTAATACAAATGATGACAGGAAAAAACCTGAAAACATTGCCTGCAATGCTCAGGGATGCAAAACTTCGGATAAAATTTGGGAGTACTTTAAACTCTTTGCCAAAACATATTCCCAGGACGTATCTCAGGAAAAGGTGGCAGTTTCCCCCGACGAGGGTGAGAGAGATAGTAAACGGGAAAACAAAGAAGAGATCGACGTGAATTTAGACGAAGACTCTGAATCTCTTTCGAGCAGCGATGATGAAAATGAAACGTCAGTAAAGAATGAGATGGATAAACTTAATCCTGGTGATGTTGATTTTTCAGAGATCTCGTCACTATCATCTGAACTCACACAAGAGTCCGATCGCCAGTCCAGTATGACGGATCAGTACGGAGTGATCGATCGGCATGCCGAAACTGACTTCTATTATGCCGATCTGGATCATTATCCAGATTGTGACACTTCTTATTTTGGTGCCGAGTGGTCAGAGAAGTCTTCAGTAAAGTCAAAGGTTAAACAGATTCCTGAATTTGGTCCTACTTTTGTGGATGCTCACGTGTCGCATGAAGCATGTGCTTACTCAGATGACGAGGAAGACCTGTATTCATACTACTGGAATGAATCAGACAGAACAGCAGCTGAAGGTTGGGAGAATTACTATGGAAGGTCTTTACAATTATGGGATGGAGGACAAGCTTACTATGACGATGGCCTTAATTCTCCCTACTATTATGAAGGTTGCTATCCTGACATGAATTTGAGATAATACAGATATACATATTAAAATAAAACAAAACTGTAAGCAAACTGCATATCCACTAAAGAGCCTGTGTAAGAGAATGTGTAAAAGTATGTGGGCCTGACATTTCGAACCTAGCAGGATCTTCTTTAGAGGCTCTTCTTCAGAGGATCTTCCTCAATGGCATTCAGCCTCTGAAGAAGATCCTGCTAGGATCGAAACGTCAGGCCCACTTACTTTTACACACAGATATAAGTTGAAAGTTAATTTCCAATGGATTTGTGGACCATTAAAGGTGACATAAGGCACCAGGCATCATAGCTTGTTTCTAAAGTCCGCCATGAAATGCACGATAAGCCACCCGACAACATGGCGACGGGTTAATTAACAACATTGGAGACTATCAAAGGCAAGATATGGCATCTGGACTTGGCAAAAATGCTTGATTTCTCCAGAATGTATAAAGATCATGAGAAATGATTGACAGTGGTTTAGTATTAATAAATCATCAGTTACTTATAATCAAATGAACTGAATGGTGATTAATATCATTTGTTATCTTTCTTTCGTAGTTATGTTTGTGTGTGTGTGTGTTCATTTATTTATTATTATCATTTTGTTTGTTTGTAATGACAAGATTTAGCAAAATAAGTCAGTTTCTCAAAATTTATAAGAAAGATCTTGAAACATGATTATGACACATAAGTAATGTGATGTACAGTAGTCAAGATCTTTTATGATCCTTTTAATTTTGTTTTTAATAACAAAAATGATTTAAAAAAGAAAACGATCATTTTAATTTTGTTTGTATTTGGGAAAAAAATAACAAATAAACAGTATCTTTTTTATTTTGTTTGTATTTAAAAAGAATTTAATGAAGAAAACTCATACTTTTTAATATGTTTGTAGGTTAAAAAAGGATTTAAAAAGAAAGTGATCCTTTTAATTTGTTTGTAATTTAAAAAAAAAAAAAAATTTTAAATGATGCTTTTAATTTTGTTTGTACTTAAAAAGTAGGACTTAAAGAAGAAAAATGATACATTTAATTATTTAAACAATATACAGTATGTATACTCAAAATCGACTTGTTTCAATATCGTCAGTATAAAAAAAAATCATTTAACTTAACATGTAGAGGTACCAGTTATGGACCTTCTTACACCTCAACTCCCTCCTATCCCGACCCGCACCCTACCCTCCACTCTCCGCCATAACATGCAATGCGAAATTTACTTCCGCTGCAAGAAGGCTGCGGTTTTGTCCAAATGCATTATCATTATAATGTGTTCCCTTGGACTTCGGACAAACCTACTTTTAAGAAAATCAAATTTCGAGTTGATTGAGTTAATAAAACTTCAGATCTTCTTCCATAGCAAAGTTTCCGAAAGTGAAGGATATGTCATGCATTTGCTTATATAGCCAACTCCCTGCTTTGTCAGTTCTACTAGTATGATAATAGTCCGGAAAGTGTTGAAATTTGGGTTAAATTCGTCCTCGCACTCGATAACCTTAGAACAGCCGGGGGGGGGGGGGGTCAATAAAGGAGAGTGTCTGAAACTAAATAAATTTAAATTGTATTTGGAGTAAGATACGGTACATTAAGAAGACATCGACCAGACTGAAAAATAGCTGTTTAGCTTGCGTGGTAATCTCAATCATGCAGTATACAATAACATGATTTAATTTAAGTAATGTCACCCAAGGTATAGAACGAAAAACCAAACAACTTAACCACTCTCAACTCCAGTCCGCTTACTATAAGGCTAATGTGTAACCATAACGGTATTGTTACATCTAGTGAAGTGTCACCAGTAAAGGCTTCGAAAGGGAATAACGTGATTATAACTATACGAAAAAATTATGGTTACCATAGAGTTGGGACCTGTTACAAGTTGAACAGGCTGACCTAGGATATAGGCCTATCCACCAACTACGTCATGTTCTTCGTCTGTTATAATATTGTGACTCACAGAGTACTGAACATGTACGAAGCGAAACCACGATGTACATGGCAGTGCCATACGTAGTAGACACAATATACATTGCTACTGTGAATTAATGACAATCATACGTTGATCTAACCTTGAGAATTGAAAAAATTCTATTGTAACATTTAGAAACGCCTACTCTGTATATGCGGCTACAGTTCTTTGCCTATAACATTATGAATATAATTGTTATAGCACAAGGGTTTGCTCAGTATAGCTTGATTAAAAATGGCGGGTTCTGAAAGGGGAGACTCCGTCCGCGTATTGCATCCATTTACACCAGCATCGCTGGTAATTCCTGACTACATACCAAATTCAATGTCAATTCCAGACATTCTTACCGCTTATTTTGGAGCTGTGGTGGTTGCTTTCACAGTTACACTCTTAATCTTTCGGAGAGATAAATACAACACCTCTCTTAAAATCACAGAGAGGCTACTGATGTGTTGGTTCTGTGTTAGTGGATTCACTCACATGACTCTCGAAGCAAACTATGTGCGTTACGGACGATCTATCGTATGGCGACAAGATATTCTTTCTGAATGCAGTAAGTATCCATAATCCATGAGGTGTGTAAATGCTGCGGTGGCCAAAATGGAGAGGGTAGAAATGTGAGCTTATGATCTCAAAATTTCTATCTTTTCTCGAAACTCGAAAATTCGACTTAATCCGTTCAAAATGTCAACTTTTTGTGTTAAATGTCGACAATTTGGTATTAAATTTTCAATTCAGTTAAAACGCAAAGTTATGCACTTTGTTTTTCCTGCCCAGTTTATTTGAAGTCTAATTATATGAGCTAGTCAAAATTTCGATATTCCATATGCATTCGACTGCTCTAACTTGTAAGATATTATCACCTGATTGAAGGTCTATTTCTTGAACCCCCTCTATCCCCCACCCCACTTGTGAATTCTTAAGAATAAAAGGTCCTGTGTTCCAGTGATGAGGACATAATTTCGACGGTGGCAAATATCCCTGACTGTTTCAGATATGATCATGAAACTTTAAGGACTCAGGATCAAAATTGTAGCGATCGATTGAGAGGTGTGCCTTTGGGTCGTAGAATGCGACTCCCATATAGTTGGATGGGGGTGGGGGGGGGGTCCTCAAGAAAACAAAATCAAAGTAAAGAGGTTAAATGGTGCATTATGAGCCATATTTAGACTATTAATTAGGTCTAAAAGCAAGGTAGTGAGAATTAAATACTTTGGAAGGTGGAGAACTTCCCCCGAATAAGGGGTTGTACCCCGGCCTGGTGACGATGGATGTGAGGGTACGTCCCCCTCCCGGCCCTCCACTTCGCACACCCCACTGCTGCGTTCATGATAGCCCCCTCTTTTCACTTGCTCTTTTCAACTTGGAAGGGGATTAGTTTTGGCTGACTTTGGGTAGGCCTAAACAGGATCTTCGCCATGATCATCTAGGATCGCATTCTCACTACATTTAAGGGGACTATGTCAGTAAAGTGAACAATATTTAATATTCTTGCACTTGACTGAGACTTTCCTTTAAGGCTGTTGACCATGAAAAGGCCCCTTTCACGGTTTCACCTGCCCCCGTTAATCGCCACCCACTAAACGCTCACTCCAAGCAGGGAGTTGTTATGGACATATAACTCCCTGCTCCCGTACAGTGCTTGTGGCGTTGATTGTAATGAACACAGTTAGCGTGCATTCGCGGGTAACTGTTTTCCAACAAACGAGTTGCTGTTCCTTTTGTATTTTTATAATAACAATATTTTGAAAATGGCACGACTGTATACAGGCATTCCTAAAGAAAATATGTATTGTTGGATTCCTGTGTATAAATAACTTTTGGCCACCCATAAACTGATATCCGAACCTATTATACCCTTTGTTCTGGTTTTGTCATCAGTGAAGGAATACGGGCGTGCTGATAGCCGATACGTTACGTAAGTATATATGTTTTTATGTTTAGGGTCAAAAGAAAACAAGCTAGACATCTTGTGTCTCGCTAGATAATGAAACTACGTCTTTACAATTTGTTAATATCATGTCAGTTTGTGTAATCCCTACGTCACATGAATAACATATTTACAAGCCCTTGAAGTTTAATAGAGGAAATGGCACTGAACAACAAGATCATTTTGTATAAGAGATTCATAATGTTGGATTTTCTTACTCACACGTATCTTTTTGAGTAGTTTTGTATTTAAGAAAATAATGTTTGACACAATAACAAAAATGTGTAAGGATTCGGTTTTCTTTGTGGAGTATTTTATGACTGGAAGATTCCAGAACATTACTGGTATGTTCGAATATCGATCTCCGTAATAAGTATACTACAAATAGTAGAATATCTTACTGACTCGGTATAATTACAGTCAATGCCCATATGATTATAGCTTTCATAAGACTTAACACGTCACTAACAATACCCTTGCTGTGTGGACGACTCGTTCCACTGACAGAAAACATGGTTATAACCAATTAGTCACACCTCCGGGTATTTTCTTCTTATATATAGCATCTTTGATAAACATATTATTGGCGTTCCATATTACCAACATACGTTCAGCAATACTAGGATCGATCGGGGTGTCTGAGCGTGGAAGGAGACAGCGTTACCGATCAGTACAAATGCAAAAGCCCACCGCACACCAGTGTTACCAGAGTTAGCGTTTTTACACTAGATCTAGCGTTTTTAGTCATTTGTGGGGTTCTAGCGCACGTTTTTTCTAATTTTGGTAATTCTACCGTTTTTTGCCTAAAACTAGTTAAATTTACCAAAAATTGACCACTTTTCAGATTTTTTAGACAAAATTCTTACTTGGAGACCCATCCAAATTTATTTTGAGTATTTTTGCCCAATCTTCGGAATCTCTTGTCGAAAATTTCCATATTTTTTTCAAATTTTCTGGGTCAGACTATCACTCAAATCAACTATTCAAAGTCTATTTTGTGATGGTGACCATTCATCCTACGAATCTGTGCTAAATTGACTCAAAACAACACGAATGTTAGGGAAACTACCATTTAGCGTTTTCTAGGGTTTTATTTTCGCAAATCTAGCGTTTTTTCGTCAACTGTCGCTGGTAACACTGCCGCACACTACACGACGCAAGTCGGACTGTCGTTTCCTGGAAAACCTTCAGTGGATATTCCGACATGTGAACTAAACGAGGAAACAACCGTTATGTGCGCTCCTCAGCCGGCCAGTGTGCCGGGGGGGGGGGGGGGGAGGTGGCAGTCGGTCTTAGAACCACCAGTCCTCGCGATTAAAGACTTCCCACGTAACGGCGGCAGAGTTGCATCGGATCGGAATCAGTCGTACAGTGTGCGGAGGGCTTAACCTGTATTGTTTGTTAGCATCATCCAGTCACCATGAAAGCGGTCAATGTATTTTTTTACTTTTATGTTTCATCTTTTTCTCTCTAACGAATACCGTTCATCGAGTGCCATGCAAAAAAACAAAAACAAACAAACAAAACATACTGTTGTACAGTTTGTATAAATTGTCAAACATTTCATTAAACTTCGAATTAACTAACTAACCTAACTAAATTAATCATATCTTTGTTACAGTGGTCACTCGGGAGTATATGCCATTGAGTTCATCACCGTGTTTTTGGATGGACCTGGTTGTATTCTCATCATGTGGATGACCTTTAACCGCTCAGCTGGCCGCTACGCTACCGAAATGCTTGTCTCGGCTTTCCAGCTATACGGTATATAGTGAATTGTAAAGTCTACCCATAGTTTAAAAACACTATAAATAAGGACGTAAACAGAAGTATCGCTTGCAAGCAAGGGCGTAGGAACCGGGGCTGGGGCGCCAGTCCCCCCCAGTGAAAAATATGGGGGCGGGAGTTTCATTCCGCCTCCCCCCCCCCCCCGCTTCGCAAGTCAGAAAACCCCTTTTTTCATTTCTCAATAAATGATAACAACATTCGTCATCAGTAAGGAACTAACTGCCCTTGGTGCTCAGAACATTTTGGCAGAAAAAAATCTCATTTGGAGCACCAAATTGCATCTAAAGCCAGGTGAAAATGCAAACTTATTTACAAAATGGAGTGGGTGTTGAAGTGTGCTATATTGCACCAAATTGCATCTGAGGCCACCTGGAAATGCAAAAAAAAAATCCAAAGGGGTGGGGGACACCCCCTCTTCCAGGCCGGCCATCAGTCTTCAGCCCCCCCCCCACTCAAAAGAACCTTCCTACCCCACTGCTAAGTTGAAAGGGACTATAGCTTTCAATCAGAATTATGCCTTACCTGTAATTTATATCACCCTTCGAATTTTGCACGCCGCGGCAAACATTGTGATAGCCTTGGTCATATAGAAACTCCATATAAGTTGCAGCATAAGCAAAATCTATAATTCTTTAACAATACTTTCTGTGGCCTATGTTGTGCAGACTATATGCACTCGAGCACAGTTCCCCACTCCGAGACACGTTTTAAGAATTCCCTAATGATGAATAATTTTCTTTCTTTCTTTTCACACATTAGGGACAATCTTTTACTATCTGGAAGCCTACTTTGATAACTTCGAATGTACGCCATTCAACGATCCTTACCTGTTTTGGTTTTACTTCGTTGGATTAAACTCGATTTGGGTTATTATTCCGATTATCGTCATAATCCGTGACGTCATGCACATGGCCTGTGCGCAGTCCTTACTGGATGATAGTAATACATCAGTGCAAAAGCAAATGAAGAAAAAACATTAGAAAGACTTCGTCGGGAGTCAGACTTTTAGCCGGAAATGACACATTCCTAACTGCATTTAACACTGACAAGACTTGGGCATACTATACCACTCTTAGTGATCTTGACGATATATATCTTAGTGTAAAATAGCACTTTTCCACGATTAACGGTCACTCTCACATATCGCCTAAATTGACAAGCTTTTAACACTGTTATAGAAAGACTAGCGGGGTATAATATGACGACGTCTGGGTTAGATTTAAATGCAGTTAGAAATGCGACATTATTATGAATAGATTGGTAAGGGTAAGGAGACAAGCAATAAACACAGAATGGAAGCTTTAAAACCTCTAACAAGGGGAAAATTAAATACTGGGAGGCTGCTCCAGACCTGGCAACCCCACCCTCCCTGAATCAGACCTTATGCTAAGAAAAAAGAAAGTAAAAAAAACCTTTCACAGTGACTGTGCTGTTCCCCGCAAGAGAACTATTCTTCCGGAGTTTGACTCACAATCCCTCTAGCCACCGGGTTCCTATACAAGGGGTCCCATTGCCATAGTCGAAGCCTCTTCCCAGTTCAAAGGAAGGAAGGATTTTTAATTATTTTTGGTGAAGGTTTTATTAATTATGTACTTAAGAAGGAGATTTTGAATTAGGGGGTCGAGGAGAAGGGTGTTTGTTTTCTTCAATATTTTTGGTTTGAAGCAAGTATAGTTGGTCAAATTGTGTTTGATGGGATCAAGCAGCTTATGGTGGCGATATTACTAGTAACAAGGAGTAGCAGGAAATGAAACTTTTTAGGAGATGAGTGTCGGCATGGCAGTGAAGTCAAAGAAATGTACTGAGTTATGTTAGATTAAGATAATTAGATTTGGATAATCGGATAACTTTTGATCCGTATCGGATTTGTTTTTCATCCGTCGTAACTTCAAATGAATTGCTTTGATATATCACGTAAGGCCCGGGTTCGAACCTCGGTGGAGGCTGGAAGTTTTTTCACTGTTCTGGATTTTCCTTCTCATTACGTTTTCTATTATATATATATTCATTTGCCTTTGTCGTTTACCTCCATGTCATTAACATAAAGTCTGTTCAAAGTATCTCTTTCGAGATGCGGCTTTAGGAATCACAAATGATTTCGAGTTGGTTAGCATCATGTTTGATCTCTAGAGTAAGGCAAAATATGTCACCAAAACAGAAGTAGTATTGTTCGATACAGGTGACAAACGCCTACAGTGGAATAACGACCTTCCGTACCGGCTTCGAACCTCTGGACATACAATCAGCGTCTATATCCTAGTGGTTAGGGTGTCCGCATATAAAGCGGGAGGCCCGGGTTCGAATCCCGGTGGAGGCTGGAGGTTGGGTTACCGACGAATGGTTGACTACAGTTAACCGCCCTCTTTCTAGTCCTTCAGTTTCGTACAACAATTAATCAATACAGTAGGTCACTTTTAGGGCTACCCCCCCCCCCAAATGGTTATCCTTTTGAAGCGGATAGCACTACTCTATTTGTGGTGTGATACCTATATAGAAAGAGAGTTGGAAAGGGGTGCAATGGGGGCGGGGGGGGGGGAACCAGCAATCAAGGTTAACTGTTATGTTTTATACACTCGATTTGAAAGGGATATTAATGGAAAAGTTTGAAAACGAGCGATAGAGCAGTAAACGTTTAGTCATGCATGGGATTCGCCGATAGTATTAGTTTGAGTCGTTGTGAATGCTGCTCAGATAAAAGGCCTATTTGACTATTCCTTATCCGAAAAGTTATATATATAAACAATTAAAGCCACGAACGTCCTGAGTCACTGCTTTGGTGCTTCAGAACTGGCACAATATGTGTAGCATTATCATAGCAAGTCGTCGATTTCACATGGAACGCGGGAGGATATGTATCGCACCACAATTAGAGTATAGTGCACGTCCGCCTGAGAGGAAAATAGCCCTAAAGTGCCCTACTGTGTTGATTTTTGTGGCATTTACTGATTCATCGCCATTCTTTTTTATGCTTGGATGTTGAAGATGATGAAATAAACTACTGATGGTCTAAAAATCTGGAAGATTGAAGGTAATTTAAGGCATTTTAGAAATTCTTGGGTAAAACAATAAGATTCCTCGGCGACAGCCGGGAATGGGAGCACTGTGATAAATTTTGAGCTCTTCTAGCTCAAACTCTAAACGGTCATGGTGGCAAAGTTGAATGTTTCATGATAGCCCAAGCCATAAGCTATCATATGGTGGGTAGGACATGTCAGTTGAAAACTTCTATCTATGCTCTATCGGGCTTGGAAAGTGACAAGTTTAGTGTGTAAGTCAATGGAGCAATTAATTGTGGTGCGGTATATGGTATAACCCAATGGCAAAGCGTGTGCAACGAAGTCGGCATGCCCCGTTCAAGAAACCCAATGGCAAAGCGTGTGCAACGAAGTCGGCATGCCCTGTTCAAAATGGATGTGGTTGAGCGTTTAATTGGGATTCCGGCCGGTACAGTGCTCTTGCAGGGATTGTTAGACGAATGTATATGAATTTCAGAAAACTAAGTAGATGTACTGACAGATTGCCGGATCTCTACCAGTGTAATGTTGTATATACTGGGGCCGCCATCTTGCCTCTATGTATCGGAGCTGACTCTATATCTCGACATATCATTGACCTAATAGTTTCATAGCGGTGCATAGTATACTAGTGTGCGAAAGCGCCCCCCCCCCCCACCAATGAGATGTTCCCTAAGCCTCTGAGTACACTGAAAGTTGTACTACTATACGAAACAAATTGCTCAGCACACGCGGAAATTTCAGCCCACACCGCCACGCTTCTTTATAACCGATAAAAATGATAAAAATGCAATATACCCTACCACCCTCGGCTTCCTCCAACACCCCCCTTTCTATTTGAAGGGGTAAGGGGGGTAGCAGTTATGGACTCAGAAATGGTGACAAGATTCGTTTATACTGCTGATACCCCAGTTTAATCAGACATAAACGTGAAAACTAAAAATAGAAGAGAAGTAATAAAAGTACATTAACCCGGCACATAGTGCATATTCACATTATTGATATATCATTAGTGCTCATGGGATCAGCAAAGGAATGGAATAATTACTTTACTGCAAGTTCTTCCCTAGAGTGTACATCTCAAACTGTCGTACCACTAATTAATCAATCACAGACTAGAAACAATTACAATTAAAGCGATAACGTCATTAAGATCTAATAATAGCTCCTTGTGGTTATAGACTACATGAACATTTAACATAATATGTACTATCACAACTAGCTGACCGAGTCAGAATTAAGGTACGGATTTACAGGAAGAAATCTTTAAACACATCTTGATATCATAACAGTTAATTGCGTCACTTTAACCAGTACAATATATTCTTAAAAAAAGATAGGCACAAATTGGCTACCAAGCTAACCTTGGTTGCCTTTCTGAGCTTCTCTGCTAAATTAAGTTAAGATATGCCACTGCTTGTAGTTGACATGCATGTAACAACAGATTAACGTTCGTTACTTCATGTGATTAACATACTGTGAATAATATCTGAATGCCTAATTTATTGCATAGCAACACGTTCAACACTTAAACAATTTAAATGAGTCAATAGTTTTCTCTGAATGTCATGGCAAAACCATCCAAGCTTCATCTTATATAGTAAACAGTTGACATTACAGTTAATAACCATGCAGTGTGAATGAAATGATTTTCCAACGCTCACAAATAACGTGCACGTGTAAACAACAGTGTGATAACAAGGCCTAACTTACGCCGAATGATCGATAACATGTGCACATAATAATCTTTCCAATTACTCATTAAATAACGTGCACGGTTCACCTTAACATACAGTGTCACTTAATTCTTGTAACTCACCGTTATTAACATTTGCAACCAGCTTTCAATCAATAAACGATTAATCACAGAAATTTCATCACAAAAAATCACATGACCTTCGGGGCACTGACGGTTGTCAGATTCTCGCGATTGAGGGCGCGATACGGCTCTGATAAAAAGATAAAAGGTCAATACAACATTTACAGGGGAGGGAGGGAGCTTATCGTCCTGTTAAAGGGTGTGAAGACTCGCGCAAAAAGAAACGTCTAATGCCGGTAATTTGACCTAGTTTCGAATGAGGTGTAACAGAAGTGTTATAGACACCACCATCGATCCCAGAAGATACACACAAAGCTTGCTACCGTCGGTAATTAGACACTAGTGTGCATGCAGTCAGTACATACAGCTGCGGCCAATACCCACAGCACAGCATACAAACGATACAGCGATGGACATCTCGTGTCCAGCTAAAGATAACAATTAAGGTATCACGTTTCATTGCTGTCGGCATTTGTAGCGACACGAAGAAAACGTCACTTGCAAGCAACAGAAAGTTAACTTTTTCAGAAGGCCGCACGCGGTTTGGGGCGAGTCTTCAATGCCTTTAATGTGACACCATTTTGATTTGGTACATATCCACCCCACCCTTCTAATCCATATCTGGTCAATTTAAAGTGATTCTGTGCGTTTCGGAAAAGGAAATAAATAAAACCAGGGGCGGATCCAGGGGGGGGGCCGACCCGGCCCCGGCCCCCCCTTTTTGGAAATCAGTTGCGTTTTTTTTAAGTGGGAGTACTTCAAATTCCTAATAGGCATAACGTGGTGTAAGAAAAGCCTAATATATATCCATCTGCTCTTCCCTGAAACGCGATCGTTTTTATTCCAAATTTGAAACTAAGGCAATTATCAGGCATACGCGACATCACGTATTAATTAGATACGGCTCAGTACTGTAGTGCTGACTATTACTGTCAGGGAAAATCAATGCACAGTTAGCAAGTATATCATAATTATCTGAATGAAAGGGGGTGTAGGCAGTTTTACACTATCTAACGCAACGTAGTCGCCAAGAACCTGAAGTATTTTTAAGGGAGGGCCCGAGGAACATGAACTTATAGCATGCTCCTCGTGGTGAAACATAATTGCACCTATTAGGTGAATTGAGTGTACTGTTAATAGTAGGAGAGACTAGTGTAGGTTGTTATGACCAACTAGACCGGTTTCTGCTCTCAAACTTTATAGGAGGAGCTTCGTCAGTGGTAGCCTTTGAATATTTTATATTCGGCCTGGGCGTCTCGTTCTCAAAATGCATCTATTTTCTGTGCACGAGTTTTTATGGACTCATAGTGCAGCTATAAGAGCATCTAAAAGAGCTTCGTGTGAACCTTGAGAGTCAGCTGATTCTTCGTTAGTATGAAACCTTGAGGTAACAAGTAAATCTTTGAGATTTTGGGCCCTTTTGTAGGCTAGAATCGGTTCTTTTGGAAACAGTTTGGATAATTCCGCGTGCAGGGGCGTAGCGAGCGGGGGGGGGGGTGTGGGGGTGTCACACCCCCAATAATTTGGTCGCTGTCGGCAAATTTTGGGTCTGTCGGCAAAAGGAGGAAAGGTGAAGAGAGCGGAAGGGGAAGAAAGAAGGAAAGCTGAATAGAGAAAAGGAGAACGGGAGCTTCTTTATCGGTTATTTCGATTTTCCAGTTCTTCATCTGATAAACTCATTCACCAATCCAATCGCCCGACGCCTGCAAGTTAAAAACCTCTCGGCAAATAACTGATAATGTCACGGCCGTCAGTATAGCTACTGTAGCCAGGCTCAGCTAGACGAGTGCCAGAATCGCCGGCAACTCAGTGAAAGAAATGGAATTAAAGGCTTCCGTATAGGCCGCAGCCCATGAGTCGTGCTATCGTGTGACAACGTGTTGTTATTATCCTCTGTTCAGAATGACGTCATCGCAGATGTCATTCGTTCTCCGTGGAAAACTTAAGGACACGGCTCACGAATTGTACACAATTTTTAACGTTTCTCGCTTGTATATCAATGAATGTTGTTATTTCTCATTACCGGAAAGTTTTCTGAACATTTTCATCACGAAGTTTCACTATTTCAACGATCGGTGAAAGAGAAAACACGTTCGATAATTGGTCCCAATTAATTCTTCTTCTGCCGACTGCCATAAAAATAATATCGAAATGGAAATTCTACGGTGCCAAATTTGACTTTAAATATGCACCAGATTGCATCTAAGGACGTTTCAAAACTAAAAATTTTCCAAAGGGGAGGGGGACACCCCCTCCCTTTAGACCCCTCCCCCATTTCAGTCACCACTTCCAGACCCGTCGGCAAATCAAATCCTCCACACCCCCCCCCCCCCCCCACCCAACAAAAAAACCTTCGCTACGCCCCTGTCCGCGTGTTGCGAGATTAAGTGCCAATGTTTCAAAAGTACATTTTTCAAATGCGTGGTTTTGATATGGGGTGTATAGGTAGCTTGAACACCATTGGTGGTTCCTTTTGTTCAGGTTTGGTAGTGAGGTATTGCCCACGGTTTTCAAATTTTATGCCTTTCGTGGCTGAGGCAATTTCCTCTTTCTTATAGTTACGGAGTAACAGTTTCTCTGTGAACGCATTCTTTTTCTGTAAGAAATCAGTCTCATTGTTACATAGACGTGCGTATCGTACGACTTCCCCTTTAATGAAACCTTTAAAAGTGGCAAGTGGGTGTGCAGAGGCTGTCGAGGTATTGGAAGGTTTCCGTGGGTTTGGTGTAGACTTTGGTGTCTAATAACCCATTGGTTTCAAACCTTGGACCTTTGAAGATTTTCAAATCTAGGTATGTTACCTCGGTGTGTAACTTCTACCGTAAACTTTAAGAAGCGGTGAATTTCATTCAACCTGTTTACTAGTTGTTCAAGTTCCTGAGGTGAACCGTCGTAAAGCAATAGAATTTCATCTCTATAGCGGAGCCATTTTAAGATTTTATTATCTGTCGGTAAAATCTGGTTTTCCAGTCTATGCATGACGATATCACAGATTTCCGGAGAGGCTTGGCTACCCATGACGCAACCGATATTTTGTAGATAGAATTGGTTATTGAACTCGAAACAGTTTCTTGTTAAAAATAAGTTCAATTAGTTTGCGCATGGATATGGAAGATATTTTATTTATTCCATATTCGCTTTTTTCCGCCTTTTCATAGACTTCCTGACATATATCTAATGCCTCCTCTTGGGGAGTATTGGTATACATGGCGACGACATCGAGTGTAGCAAGTACTACTGCTTTTGGTAACGGGGTGGCTTCCACAATTTTCAGAATGTGATTTGTGTCTTTCACATAGGTGCTTTGTTTTAATACAATAGGAAGCAAGAAATAGTCCACAAATTCCGATATTTTATTCGGTCGGTGATCCGTTTCCGCTTATTATCGGGCCCTCCCTTAAAAATACTTCAGGTTCTTGGCGACTACGTTACGTTAGATAGTGTAAAACCGCCTACACCCCCCTTTCATTAATAAGTATATCATAATTATCTCATTGAATATATCTTGTTTTATGTTTATTCTTGGGGTGAATCTGGTGTCATAATTTTCGCGCAAAAGAAAAAACGAATCGACACAATAATAGTGTATCCATTGTACATGCACTGTTGAGCGTTGCTAAATATCTGTCTATCGAGAAAAAATATGTGCACAAAAAAGCGTGTCTGCAACGTTTCTGGTTTTTCTAGTTTTTGGCGAAATGTTTCACCATTTTGCATCTAAGCACTCACAATTAACCAAAAATTTCCAAGGGGGAGGGGGACAACCCCTCCCCCTAGACCCCTCACCCAGGATGCAGATCACTAAGGTGCTACCATCGGGATGTCGGCCCCCCTTTCTCAAAATCCTGGATCCGCCCCTGAAAACTGTTCATTTTCAAAAAAGGGAACTTCGTTTAAGTTGCTTATCTGACGAACCATGAAAAATGTAAGGTTTCACCAAGCTCACTTTGCCATAAACGTTTCATTAATTAAGAAATTAAGGATCCAAAGCATCAAAAATGTTATCCGCCGAAAACAGATTTCATTCATGTATTCTGTTACGCCGTACCTAGTGATTTAAACAAGCCAATAACAGAACGCATGGTAATGCATATTCAGTACCATCGAAACTTTTTTTCCTTCAAAAATACTGTCAAAATTTGACCATTTTAAGCCTTTTCCATAAGCTTGAATACCTATCACTGTCATTTTCAGTCATTAAATGACATATTTCATCCATGAACATCACCGGTGGTACATTGAAACATAGAGAAGTAAATAACATCAACAAATCTTATGTGCGTTTTGATCGCAAGGAAAGTGATAGTCACAGCTCTAACATTATCAGGAGGCATGCTAAGGAACAGAGTTTCAGGGATAAGCTGAAGAGTGTCTTTACCAATGCTAGAAGTATTCGTAAGAAATTGCTGAATTTACTGTTCTTCTTGAGGATCTGAAGCCTGATGTGTTTGGTATCACGGAATCTTGGTTAAGAGAGGACATTGGTAGTGCTGAGGGTTCTTACCCAGGGTATGTATCGTCAGGACAGGAGGATACCCACAGTGGTGTGGGTGGGGGAGTGTACGGATGATATTTTAAGTGTTTAGAAGTCTCAAGGTTCTTTTGTCAGTTGCGTCTGTGTGAGTTGTCCACATACAACTCCAAGAGGTCCAGTAGTGCTATTACTATTGGTATTGTGTATCCTTCTCCTTACAGCAGTGAAGATAACGATGGCTTGCTGTTTGAATTAATTAAAAGGCTGCTAAAGGTGATGTTGTTATAATGGGCGACTTTAAATTTCCTGACATTAATTGGATAGATGGTTCCATTGGCAGGAAGGGTAATAACTTTCTAGATGTTGTGCAAGATGGCTTTACATCAACATGTTACTTTCCCTACTAGGGGAATAGCATCCTGGATCTTGTCTTGAGTTCTGATCCAAGTCATGTTGTTGATTTGACGGGTCTAGGAAAACTAGGAACTAGCGATCATGATATACTAGCTTTTGATGTTGTTTGCTAGGTCGTAAATTCTCTAAGCAGGGAAAGGGTCTCTGATTTTTCGAGATCAGATACAGAGGCAATTGAAACTTTACTAAAGGGCCGGTACAGATTGGATTAATTTGTTAAGAATGTTACGTGACCGTTCTCATACTAAATGTGGAGAACAGATCACGTGGCATAAAAAAAGGAGAACACAAGGATGGAAGTAAGTTTAGAGCATTGAATAAGCTATTTACATGGCAGAACAAAGAATAAATATGAACATAATACATAACTATAGTTTCTTAATTCAATTAACGTCTTTCTGGACCTGGGAGAGCCAAAGCAAGGGCGTAGGAACCGGGGGGGCTGGGGGGGCGCCAGCCCCCCCAGTGAAAAATGTGGAGGGGCGGAAGTATCATTCCGCCCCCCCGCTCCGCAAGTCAGAAAACCCCTTTTTCATTTCCAAATGAGAAAAAAATCTCATTTGGAGCACCAAATTGCATCTAAGGCCAGGTGAAAATACAAAATTAGATTACAGAATGGAGTGGGTGTTGAAGTGTGCTATATTGCACCAAATTGCATCTGAGGCCACCTGGAAATGCAAAAAATTCCAAAGGGGAGGGGGACACCCCCTCCCCTTAGACCCCTCCCCCAGGCCGGCCATCAGTCTTCAGCCCCCCCCCCCCACTCAAAAGTACCTTCCTACGCCACTGAGCCGAAGGGAGAGTTTCTGCTTATTTCTTGAGTTACCTTAGTGCTAGGCGGATAGTGTCCAGGTTTGCTTTAGAAGTAGTTCGGCTGGATGTAGAGAAAGTTCAGGTAGAGCGACGAGAATCCATTAGAGAGTAGTAGGTCGGAGTTCCGACAAAAGTATAGAGTTAAATATATACTGTGTTTAAAATGGGCACAGTAATCAAAGCCAAGGAACCATCAGAGGTGTGGCGACAACCTCTGAACGGAACGAACGGAGAAAACGGAGAGAACGCTCAATCGGGCGTCTGCGGCTTTTATACCCGAAGTGTAAAGGAATGTTCTAGTATGCTATGAATATTCACGAAGTCTGTGAAACACTTTGTTGGCGAGTTCCAGCTATGTAGAATGCGTGAGCGCATCTGGGATCGTAACAATTGGAAGACTCGGAGACTTGAATGGTAACTTATGTTACGTAATAGGGTAGATGAATAAGTGGGTTACATAACAAGAAATATGACTGCTTGTCAGTCTTGGATCTGTTTAGCTGATAAGTTAAAGGTAATTATGGAAAATCATGTTCCGTGGATGGAACCGTCGCCGTAAAAGCAGCATGCCTTCTTGGATGACTAAGGAAGTAACATGTGCAATTAGGCAAAAACGTAGAATGTGGAAGTTGGTTAGGAGGACTAATTCTGAATTACTTTTGGTCATGGAGTCTATTGTTAATTAGAAAGTCTATTATCAGTCACTTCAGTAGTCAGTCTTTGATCAGAGATTCTTAACATGGCTTTTGTCAAAAAAGGTCTTGTCTCACTAATATTCTTGAGTTTATGGAAAATGTAACAAGCTCACTAAATATGCAGAAGTCTGTAGATGTTGTGTTCCAGGATTTCCAAAAGGTCTTTGATAAAGTTCCTCACAAGCGTCTTTTACTTAGGCTGAAGAGCAAGGGCGTAGGAACCGGGGGGCTGGGGGGGGGCGCCAGCCCCCCAGTGAAAAATGCGGAGGGGCGGAAGTATCATTCCGCCCCCCCCCCCGGTTCGCAAGTCAGAAAACCCCTTTTTCATTTCCAAATGAGAAAAAAATCTCATTTGGAGCACCAAATTGCATCTAAGGCCAGGTGAAAATACAAAATTAGGTTTACAAAATGGAGTGGGTGTTGAAGTGTGCTATATTGCACCAAATTGCATTTGAGGCCACCTGGAAATGCAAAAAATACCAAAGGGGAGGGGGACACCCCCTCCCCTTAGACCCCTCCCCCAGGCTGGCCATCAGTCTTCAGCCCCCCACTCAAAAGTACCTTCCTACGCCACTGCTGAAGAGTATGGGTGTCAATAGAGATTTACTGTCTTGGATCGAGAATTGGCTTGGCAATAGGAAACAGAGGGTGGTAAGGCTGTGCTTCTTCTTGGCAGGACGTAACAAGTGGGATTCCACAAAGGTCTGTTTAGGGTCCCTTTTTGTTTGTTGCCAATGTATATGACATTGACGGAGATATTTTGTGTACAGCCAAGAAGTTTGCTGATGACGCCAAATTGTATTATGAGGTCTTTTCCAACAGCGATTCTGAGAAGTTTCAAATGGATTTGGATAAGGTTTTTTCCTGGTCTCAGGGATGGCAAATGCTTTTTAATATTGATAAATGCAAGGTGATGCATATTGGTAGTAGTACTTTAAAAGTATACCTACACTCGGTCAGGAGTTGCAGGAGGTCTTTGTTTGAAAGAGACCTAGGTATCTACATTGACTCTTCTCTGCAAACTTCTAAACGTTGTCTCCAAGCTGCTAAAAGAGGTAATAGGGGTTTAGGTATGATCGAGAGGAACTTCAGTTTTCTGAAAGAGGACAGTCGTAGAACTTGTACGCTTTAGAAGCAGTTGGTTAGGCCTCATCTGGAGTATGCTGTGCAGAAGGTCCAGAGGAGGGCTACTAGGATGATTAGTTCCTTAAAGGGTGATCCTTATCATAGGTGGTTACAGCATCTCACCACTGAATACTGCAGTCGAATGAGAAGTAAATTGCGCATGTATACAAACGTCAAGGTCAACTGTGACTTACATCTCTAATTTAGGTTGCAGACTAGATAATGCTGACTGAAGTTATATGTTGCATGGTGCTATATACACAACAGTCAAGTGCTGAGCCGGTTCTGCGACCTTTGCTTTGTTCTCCTGTTTGTTTAGTTATTTTACTTATACAAGGATTACATATCGTTCGTAGCATAATCACAAACAATCATTCAACATCAAGTCTAATGCCATAAACGGATTTGACGTGGCCTACGCTAGGCTTCAATTGTCAAAATGGACCAGTTCACTCACCCATTCACACCTTCAACCGCCGATATACCTGGCTACAGACCTAACGAGCTTCCATTAACGGTGATATTCGCTTGTTATTTGGTACCACTGATTAGCTTATGTCTCCTAGTATTAATATTCCTGACACACGATCAATATGGAAAGAAGTTCAATGCGGGCGAAAGGATGTTCCTAGTGTGGTTTACAGTATGTGGGTTTACCCACATAACTGTAGAGATTCCATTTACCCTGGGACAGTCCTCAATGGCGTGGAGGACAGACATATGGTCAGAAGCATGTAAGTACTATTAGCGATAACTGCTGTATGTATGTTACTTGTTTTGTGACAACTGAGATTAGTTAGAACTTAGAAGTATGCAGATTGAGAGGTAGAGCAGGTAAGGTGCAGCTATGGAAAATATCTGGTGCAGAGCTCAGTGGTGGGTGAGCGAGAATTGGGAGTGGGGGAGGGGTGTAGTAATGAAGAAGCACAGGCACACTACATTCACATGTCCATCCAATGTATGGATAATGCAACATGTTACTGTACCGGTTTAGGAATTGCAGTTGGGCTCACTGGCACAGAAAGACCAAGTAAGCCTAGATGAATGCCAGGTACAGAAAGTGGGCTGTATAACTCCTAGAAGCAGTAAGAATGAGCTGTATATTTCCACGGGAACAGT